>NC_060954.1:52206708-52213207 GCF_022045245.1 Lucilia cuprina
AGTTCAGTTCTAGTTCAGTTCTAGTTCAGTTCTAGTTCAGTTCTAGTTCAGTTCTAGTTCATTTCTAGTTCAGTTCTAGTTCAGTTCACTTCTAGTTCAGTTCTAGTTTAGTTCCAGTTTGGTTAAGTTCTAGTTCAGTTTGACTTATTTTGTATGTGTTGCAAACGAATTGCAAAATTAATATATCTTCATTTTTTCCTGATGATAAGTGTAGCAATATTTTTTATATTCTATTATCAAATGGATATATGATATGTTTACCATTAAATATAGGTTGTAAATATTACAAGTGGAAACTATTAAGTATTTCCCAACTACAAGACTTATTTACCAAAATTAAGGGTAAATAGCGCTTAAAGTTGTGTTAATTATTATTTTTTCTACAATATCTCATTCTCACAAATAAAAATGAATTTCTCTTACAAATATCGCACAATGAAAAGATGTTTTTTTTCCATAAATAGATAAATTTCTTTAAAAGCTTTTATTGTTATTCTTTGTTTAAAACCCCTTTATGTTTTGACATCATTTTCACTTTTAAAAAGAAAGGCAATGGTGTTAATAATGATGGTGATAATGATGTTAGAAGTTAATAATATTGTCTGTAAATGTTTCATCATAAGCTACTTTGTTGGAAAAAGTTTTTTTTTATAGTTTCTTTTTAGTTTTTTCTCTATTGTAATATTGTGTTCAATTTCCTTTTAGCACATTTACTTTTTGA
Organism: Lucilia cuprina; assembly: GCF_022045245.1. NCBI lineage: Eukaryota > Metazoa > Arthropoda > Insecta > Diptera > Calliphoridae > Lucilia > Lucilia cuprina. The sequence goes on from NC_060954.1 coordinate 52,207,430, forward strand.
CTTGTTTTCTTAATTTATTGATTCGTTTACAGATGCTTAGGAAAGTCGGTTGTCATGATGTTTTAGAAAGTTGTTTTTTTTTTCTTTCTTCAACTTATAGTGTTTACAATTAAAGTTTAAAGTAGTTTTGGAAGATTAGTTATATTGAACATGGTTAACTATCACCTTTTAACATGTTTTGTCATCAAATGGATTGCGTGTCAAAAGAACTGCTTCACTTTTAAGGTTAAGAACTAATCAAATTATATCCCCTTTGGAAATTTATTGTTTTCAACGTAGAATACATGAAAACAGCGATGTGTGCCCATAGCGAAATTAATATTTTGATATGATGTCGATAAACTGGTCTGGACTATCCTGTTTATTGCAATTCTTTTAAAAACAATTGCTATGTAAATCTGTATAATCTTATATTTTGACAAAAGAAATTCTCAAATACTTACTATTTAACACTGACTATTATTAACTACAGAATAAATCACTCCCACACATACATAGTACATGTATTTGAATTTGTATACATGTGAAGAGAAGATTAAGTTAAATAGATTTATATGATAGACAACTCAATAAAGGAATCTATTCGTAGCAGCTTATGAACTAAACAACTTTTGAAAATCACAACTATTTTTTGATCACATGTGTATATACTTACACACACACAAACACACGATAAATTAAACAGATCTAAATCTAACAACGACCAACAACTACTACTTCTACATTTAATAGCTCTTAATTACCAACTCAACTGTAATTGACAGTGAACAATATGCCAGCCATGGTATAGTTTACTATCGTAAACTAAATGTCAACAGACAAATATTAATACACACGCACATACATATTAACGCACACACACATGCATATTATCATACAATTGTATAAGTATGTAAATTTTGCAAACAAACCTACAGTTATACTTTTACATAAGAAATTTATTTGTTTGAAATATTTGTTAGTATGTAGCTGTAACTAACCTGCAGTTCGGAGTAATCAAAGGACAAACCGCGAGTCACCAGAATCTTTAGTTTGCGAGCGTTCTTGTGATTTCTAAAGTTTGTCATTCTAAGTAGAAGTTATCACAGGTTTTCGGTGAAACAGATTTTTAGATTTTCAAAGACTTTTACTGTTTTCTCAATTAGAGCGTTATTTATGGATTTGCAGATCTTAACCTAAAGATCGATTTTTGCGGAACATATGACTGATTACAGATTTTCTCTATATTCAAAATTTCAATATAAGATCTGTTGATCCTTATTTCACTGATCAGAGATTATTTGTCCAAAAGATCGATTTTAGTTTAAAAAATAAATGATTCCACTTTCTACTAATTTCTCAATTGGGGTGTAATTTATTATCAACAGTACTTATGATATCATACAATATAAGATCTATAGATCCTTATTGCACTGCTATAGATCATTATCCTCTGCTGCGGGTAGTCAACTTGAGTCTTCGGGCACGTTGCAGAGGCTTAAACATCCTAAGGATGTGAACTAAGAACTACCCTCCCCATACCTCACAGCGTCTGTTCTCTATGTTAGGAGCGGCTGTGGGTTAATGACCATCTTCGGTCGCCTAGCGATCACGACCTCAAATTGGTAGCGACTGTTCCGGCTACCAAATCCCCCCTCCCCTTCTTTTTTGATGTAGGCTTGGGTTACCTAGGCAACATAACCGTAACTTTCTAGCGTCTGTTCCCTATGATAAGGGCGGCTAGAAGGTGCAATCTTGTTCTGTCAGTCAGAATGTTTCTGGTCATAACAAAAACCAGCTTGCATCTTTCTCATATTGAGCGGCATCCTGGTCTGCGTCTGACTCCAGAGGAGCGGTAGTGTATTTTTTCACAAAATGGGTCCGGTGGCCCATGACCCTGTAAAAAGAGACCCTGCAAAGAGAAACTCCGTTAAGGAAGACCAGACAAACAAAGGACAGGACACGGAACAGGACGAACGGAAAAGGTGAGCGGGCTACAAACGCTATCTCCGGTATATCAGATAGCAGTACTCTAGGGATCCTGCGACTTTGACTACCCGAGAAAAGCGTTTGCGGCGTAAACATACCTACCACATACAGAAGTATGAGGCAATGCTAAATACAACTGTTGTGGAGGTCAGGTCAGCCACGACTAAGACGGAACCAAACCAGAGCAGACATGTGACCACATATAAACATGTGCCCCATGCCAGCACTGGATCGAACACGATCACCGTCTCGGAGAATCCTAGCGTACATCCATCATAATCGCCGAATTCCCCTATTTTCATAGATACAACGTTTTTTAAGAATCTACTGCCGATCTTATAAGTGATTAGAGATTTTAAATATTTTACCTAAATGAGTGATGGCAGACTTTCACTATATAATTGGAGCCCTATTTTGACGGATCTGTAGGCAATCTTATGAGTGATCACGAATTTTATTGAATGATCTACCTTATTTAAGAATTTTTAATCCATTTTAAGAAATGATTTTTTGTCAAAATATGTACATACATAATAAGAATGACGAACACCCTGCAAGGCTACTGAAAAGTTTAAACACTTTCACATGTACATATGTATGTATGTGTATAAATATTTAGACATAATTTATGTATGTAGAATATTGAATGCAAATAAACGTTTATGTATTTATGTAGCACAACATATTTGCTTCTGAACGTGAGCATTAAAATGGTAGACATTTAATGATTTTCAAAAACGATTATATACAACACTACAACAAAGTAAAGTCCACAAAGAATCAAAATTTTTTATCAAAAAATTTGCTGCCTCACTAATGTGTCCTTTTCGTTTTTTTGCTATGTCTATATATGAATGTTTAAGTGTGTATGTCGCAATGTTAATGTTTGATGATGCAACTTATTGGTATTCGCAACTTGACAACACTGTTGACAGCATAAGTTTACTTACATTGTATGTACGTGTGTGTGTGCATAAGAGTATTATGTGCGTTAGGATATAACTTTGCACATTTGTTTTCCGTTTCCTTGTCTAAATACATGCGTTTGTGTGCGAGTGTGTGTGTTGTTGTTGTTCGTTAAAATACATATATTTACCAAAACTTAAGGCAAATAATACTTCGACTAAAATTTTGCCACTAACAACAAGAAAACTTTACACATAAATTAACATAGAGAAACAATTTTACATGGAAAACATTGCACAAAAAAATGCAAATACAGAGACATACTTACATACAAACATATGTATGTGTGCATACATTTAGTTGTTTGTATTTACCAATATATTGACTTTCATTTTAAAATAAGTCTTTAATTCGTTTGTAGTTACAACCAAAATATTGGATTCTGTTAAAATGTTAACCAAATCAGTAGCAATTCGTTTTATAAAGATATAAAAATATATAGAAGTGTTTAAGGCAGTTATAATAGGTTTTAGAATAAGCGTTTTCTAATATGCATAGGCTCAATTTTGTGTGAATTAATTATTTGTCTCTTATCAACAGGAAAACCAAATGTCTAAAATATTCTTAAAATCAAAACTTTTAATTACTTTTTAATACTACAAAGTTCCAAAATAACTTAATTTTGCTCTGTAAATCGATCATATTATTCAAAATTATCTCATAAGGTTTAAGTTAGTAAGTTAGTAAGTTAGTAAGTTAGTAAGTTAGTAAGTTAGTAAGTTAGTAAGTTAGTAAGTTAGTAAGTTAGTAAGTTAGTAAGTTAGTAAGTTAGTAAGTTAGTAAGTTAGTAAGTTAGTAAGTTAGTAAGTTAGTAAGTTAGTAAGTTAGTAAGTTAGTTAGTTAGTAAGTTAGTAAGTTAGTAAGTTAGTAAGTTAGTAAGTTAGTAAGTTAGTAAGTTAGTAAGTTATTTGATTTTTAGTTTCAAAAAGCCTTCTCATACAGGTAATGTTCACCTGTACGTATGATTAATAATTAAATACTCATACGCATTGTATGTTTTTAGGTGTATAATGGAAATTATTACATTATTTTTATTTTTTTTTTTTTTTGAGGGGAAAAGAACAACGCAGTTGGTTAGTTAGTTAGATCATTTACTAGAATCTCAGGTCAGATTAGAACCTTCGGCATCTGATCGTATAAACTTCTACACTAACTGCTTTACTCCCGGAGCCACACTTTAGATACTTACATGCAGATCTTGTATACAATAGTTGAGTATACAGTTTATACTCAACAGTCATCCCATGCGGATCTAGCCTATATTCCTGACTATAGTCTCATCATATGCTTGCTTTTATTTAGAACATTAGGATATCTGCAATTCTTCACGAAATACTAAATTATATCTAAATATGGACGAACAACTGACAACGTCGCTTACAAACACCTAATTACTTACTATATAAATAGAAAAAATAACTTGTAGTTGATTAACCAATGACTTAATGGATGATATTTTTTAACTTAAACAACAAGTACTAAAACAACATAAAAGTTATTAATTAAATAATGAAAATAATTGACTATTAAATCAATGCCTGTTAGCTTAAAAACAATATGCGATGATAAACGTTATTCACCCAGTTGTAAAAATTAAACTTAATGAAACTGAAAAAAAGTTTCTTAATAAATCCGTTAGCAATTTTGGTAAAAAAAACTTTGCTCTTATTTAAGGTAAAAATATATTTAAAAATAAATAAAAAAATATATATTTAATAAAAATATATTTAATAAACATTTTTAGTATTTTCTTTAAAAATATTCGTTAAATATGTGAATTACAGGAAAAATAGTTTTAAAATTGAAAACAAATTTTATGGATATATTTCAAAGTTTAACAAATTTCTGTGTGTATTATTGCTTACGCTTTTTCTATTAATTTAAATAACGCGCATGTAAATGTGTACAGAAAACTAAGTGCTTAACTAAATGAATTTTATATTAATAGAGATTAAAAACATTTACTTAAAAAGTGAATATTTTCAAGCAAAAACTTGAGGTAGAATAGCTCAAACACTTATTTGCACAATAATCCATAATCACACCTAGGTTTCTAACCCCATGTGATTATATTATAATATGTCCATATATATGTATATTCCCGCGTACATAAGTATGTATCTTTATACATATGTAGGTATATAAAAGGTCAACACTTATAGTGTTGAGTGGTCGAGTTTGATGTTTGTTCTATCAGACTTCAATATTTGGTTGTAATGTGTATATATTTTTTTATTAATAAAGTTTATTTTTTCCAGTTTGTACATTTTATGTCGAACCAAAAAAAAAAATTACAAACAAAACGGAACAAAAATAATAAAATTGAAATACTCGTAGATATTGCAATGTTTTGCAAAAACTTTTTGCCAAATGACTTGAGTAAATGTATGTGTGTGTGTTGTTCTTTTCCCCTCCACTAAAAAAATAAATAAACTAGAATAGTGATACATATACATAAATATAGATGCACTATTAGCTTTAGTAGGGTGGTAGTGGTAAGTGTAGAAAAAATGGCTTCATTGCAATAAATTCCTTAATAGTTTTACGTACACCTAGAAACACACAAGGCGTATGCGTATTTAATTATTATTCATACGTGTTGGTGAACTTTATCTGTATGAGAAAGCTTTTTGAAACTAAAAATATTTGTATCTGTTTACGAACGAACTAACTAACTAAATAACTAAGTATCTAACTAAGTAACTAACTAACTAAGTAACTAACTAACTAACTAACTAACTAACTTACTAACTTACTAAATTACTAACTTACTAACTTACTAACTTACTAACTTACTAACTTACTAACTTACTAACTTACTAACTTACTAACTTACTAACTTAC
>NC_060954.1:52213307-52228858 GCF_022045245.1 Lucilia cuprina
TGAACTAGAACTGAACTAGAACTGAACTAGAACTGAACTAGAACTGAACTAGAACTGAACTAGAACTGAACTAGAACTGAACTAGAACTGAACTGAACTAGAACTGTAGGCTATTTTAGATTCTCTACAACCGATTGCAGTTGTTTTCACTTTATATTTCGTTTGTGCTATTTCTTTTATTGCAACTATTTTAAGTGTAAGTGTAGGAAAGGAGGCGTGCATTTCGTAAATACATACACATGTATTTAGTATTTTGTTTATCTACGTTTATGCCTTATTTTACTTACTCTTACTCTTACTATTATTATACCCTACACCACTTTATATATTGGGTATATTGGGTTTGTGCTAATGTTTGTAACATAGAAAAATATTCGTCCAATACCCACATTAAAGTATACCAATCGGCTTAGAATCATTTTCTGAGTCGATTAAGCTATGTCCGTCCGTCCGTCTGGCCGGCTGGCTGGCTGTCCATGTAAACCTTGTGCGCAAGGTACAGGCCGCAATTTTGATGATAATTAGATGAAATTTGGCACACCCGTTTCTATTGGCCCTAGGACGAAGCCTATTGAAAATGGTTAAAATCGGTCCATTATTTCGACTAGCACCCATACAACCGTACCCCCCAAATAGGGCCTTTTGGCTTATAATTAATTTAAATGATCTATTATGTTAACAAAAGTCGACAAAACTCAGTTTTATAGAACTTTAAATGACACTACCGATTTTTGAAATGATCGGGCTTCATTTGATCCTATCCCCCATACAAACTCCCCTTCAGAAAATGACTTAAAGTTCAAAATTCACTTACAAACACTATTAACACTTTTAAATTCTACATAAATATTATTGAAGAAGACTTAACTCCCCCTACCAACATTTTTAGGGATAGGGCCATATTTTGCCCTACTTCCCTTTGAACCCTCTTGTAAAAAAAAAATCTTTTTTTGCCAAAATAAAAGTAAAAATACTCCGAAATAAAGTTAAAAAAATAAACAAACCAAACGCTTTATTTTTTTAAATAATCCCCATTTTTAACATACATACTGACAGATGTAGTGTATTATATAGTCGGCAACGCCCGACTATACATTCATACTTGTTTTCTTTTAATATCTTTTTAACATGAATCATAGACACACAAACATATAAAACATTTATATGTCGAACATTTGTAAAAATGTGTATGTTTGAGGATACAAAGTGCTGTGAGTAGTAATGAATGTAGTTGATGCGATATGATATTTCTGTTGTTGTAGTATTAGTAGTGATAGAAGTTGTTGCAAATAATAAGTATAATGTTAATAATAATGAAAATGCTGCTGACGGTTGTAACTATTAGATGTATTGTAAATTTCTTGGAATTCTTTCGTCTTGCGTATGTTAATAAACTGCCAATAATGTGTGAGTTTTGATGTAAATCTTAGGCAAAAGTTAAGAAATCTTCTATTGTTGGGTAAATAAATACTTGTGTAACCATTAACTTTTAATATATTTTTCATCCTTTTTATTTTTAAACTCTACATGATGTTTTGTTGATATTTTAGTTATAAAGTTTCTGCGAAATTATGTCGATTAGTTATTTAAGTTGTGTGCTATTTTGTAGGGAAACAATATATTTTATGTGTTCTTTATAAGATTTGTTTTCTATATAAAAAGTGTTATATAAATTGTAATAAATTTTAATGTCTTTTCCATTAAATTAACACTCTTGCTTAGTCTTAATGAAATTTATTTATTAATTTAAAGAAATGCCAGAAACTGAAATATGATTTAGTTGTGAAAGTATCAAAAGGTTTTTCAACGTCCTTGTCAAAAAATTTAAGTTCAACAGAACGTATAATTGTTATTTTATACATCATACGCCACATATGACAGTTGAATAATATTTAACCTTTTAACTACTTTTTCTTAAATTTCAACGGATTTTTTTTTATTTGCCAAAGAATAATATAAAAAAATATTAACAAATATGTATTTGTAACGTAAGGACAAAGTTACAATTTAATCTTGTATGTTTACAAATTCAACACTTTAACATAGACTCTATTCAAGGAATTTTTATTTTCAAAACCAAACAACCAGCCAAAACAACATTTACCCAGAAACTAATCACACATGATTTATTCATTATCTCAATATTCTATTATGAAAACCTACAATAATCATAACAACATTTCCAGTGTGGGTCTAAACAAATAAAACAGTTTGGCCAACCTCTCTAGAATGTTTACCTTTTGGGCCAAGAATAACAAGTACAACAAGGAATGGAAATCTGAAAAAAGAGCAACTATGAGAAGTATTTTTCTTTTGACTTCAAAAAATAAACATTAACGAAAAGACCAACAACTCTTTACAATTCATTGTGTGATTCTTGTTTTTGATACAGAGAAAAAAAAAACGGAAAACAGGAATCAATGTTGAATAAACTAGAGTACCGAACTTCATGCATGAGCTACAAAAAAAGTTGTGTACAACTACTAGAAGGTATTCATTCTTTCATTCATTCGACTACAACTGCGACAGCATTAAATTTCTATAGATTCTGATGACAGACTCTATGCTTTTGCCATGTTGGTGACATGAATAAACGAATGAAAAACAACAACAACAAATTTGTGAATGAAATGACTAAGTAAGTGAAAGACAGAATGAATGAATGAATGAATGAATGAATGAATGAATGAATGAGTAAATGAAATATTGAATAAGAACAAGCCAGCCAGTGCAATGAATGAATAAATAAATGAATGACTGAATGAGTTTAAAAAGAAATTTAAAAAGTTTTTTTTCAGTGCATAAACCTAATGGTAACAATTCATTCTTTTCAACTATTAACAGACTAAACAAGCAGCAAAACTTAAATGAAATGAAATATACAAAATTATGTTTAAACAACTGCCAATGACAAACACAAAACAACTAACTGAAACCTAACGCTTAAAGCTTCTAATGCAACTAGCAGCTATGCCCAGAAATACGCACTAGGCAGACGTAACTATAACATAACCACAAGCTTAAACTTCTTTCTCCTTTAGATAGAAGATTTTATATAGTTTCCTCAAAAAATGGCATAAATATAAAACTAATATATGCCCATAGTATTCTGTCCCCAAGTATATAACAAGCTATCAAAAGCTATTGAAGATACGACAAACCTCACTAAAGTTAAACACTACTTGCCCCCCGACTATTTTTCTTATTACCTTAGATAAATTCTATAAGCAGCAAGACACGTAATTTTTCATTCATTATATTCAATTAAAATTTCATTAATACCATTCATGTTAGGCGACGGAGATGGGAGTAGAAAAGCGTTGATAAACTTAATAAAGTTGGAAATGCTATAAATATCATAGTTTATAAGGCAATAAACAATATGCTAATAGCATGGAGAGACTATTCTATATACCCTACATTAGTAGGTCAAAGCAATCAAGTCGTTTATCATTAGACTAGAGACTGGACATTAGGCAAAGCTTAAATTTAGCTCCATAAGACTAGAATATAGACTAGACAATAGACTAGACTATAGACTAGACTATAGACTAGACTATAGACTAGACTATAGACTAGACTATAGACTAGACTATAGACTAGACTATAGACTAGACTATAGACTAGACTATAGACTAGACTATAGACTAGACTATAGACTAGACTATAGACTAGACTATAGACTAGACTATAGACTAGACTATAGACTAGACTATAGATAACAAACAGTACTATAGAATTTATTTTAAAACTAGACTAAACCATGGACTATAACAAGAATTATAGTTAATAGTGTAGAGTAAAAGAGACTATAGACTAAACTGTAGACGAGATAATGTACTAAAGTGCAGACTATACTGTAGATTAGACTAGAATGTAGAATGGACTATATTCTTGAATAGGATAATGAATGATCTTCCTCATTAATGTTCTCAATTCTTCTATTTTTTTCATTGTGCATGTTATCCATTTAAATGACACATTTAAAGCACAATTAATGCATTTTAAACCATAATGCTAAAAAACCTTTTGTGATAGCATTAAAACCTAAGTGATAACATTTTATTTTAATTAGAACTTTTAATGAAAATATACTGCTGCACAGAAATACTTTTACCATAAAAATTAAATAATATCGAAATATGGTCAAAGTATTTAGAGTTTTTATACTGCATTTTATATACATTATAGTTTTCTACATTTTATTACTATCACTTTTTGTTCGTATTTATATCATTATGTTTGATATCTGATGTCATCATGTATTAAACGTACATTCATCACTTGCTTTAAAATCCATAAACTATGGATGATGTTGCTGTTAGTTGATGATGATGATGCTGACTACGATAGTGCTTTTTCTTCACAGATGTTGATGATGTACAGATGCCTTTGCAGATGTCGTTGCTTCCATTGCCGTTTTTGTCAGTTTTATTTAGCATAGAAGAAAAAATGGAATGAAAAAGAATATAGGTCATCACTTCCTTGCTCAACAAAAGGCTCCGATTTTCACTTCTTTTTCTGATTTAAAGAAAATTTAGAAACACAATGTTTAAATTAAATAAGGATATACAATTGTAGACTAGACTATTGACTAGACTTTAGACTAAATTATAGACTTGACAATTAAGTGGACTTCTGATTACACTCTTGAGTAGACGTAAGACTAGAAGTTTGACTAGACTATCAACCAGATTACAGACTTGACTATAGATTAGACTAAGGCATATACTAAAGACTATATAGACTATAGAATAGACTATAGACTAGGCTATAGAATAGACTATAGACTAGGCTATATAATAGGCTATAGACTATGCTATAGACTAGATTATAGGATAGACTAAAGGCTAGACTGTAGAATAGACTATAGACTAGGCTATAGACAAGACTATAGAATAGACTATAAACTAGACTATAGACTAAACTATAGACTAGGCTATAGACTTAGACTAGGCTATAGACTAGACAATAGACAAGGCTATATACTAGACAATAGACTAGGCTATAAACTAGGCCTTAGACTAGGCTATAGACTAGGCTATAGACTAGACAATAGACTAGGCTATAGACTAGACAATAGACTAGGCTATAGACTAGACTATAGACTAGACTATAGACTAGGCTATAGATCAGACTATAGAATAGACTATAGACTAGGATGTAGACAAGACTATAGAATAGAGTATAGACTAGGCTACAGACTAGACTATAGAATATACTAAAAACTAGACTATAGACCATAGAATAGACTTTAGACTTGGCTATAGACTAGACTATAGAATAGACTATGTTATAGACTAGAATATAGAATAGACTATAGACTAGGCTATAGACTAGACTATAGACAGACTATAGAATAGACTATAGACTATGCTATAGACTAGATTATAGAATAGACTAAAGACTAGACTATAGAATAGGCTATAGACTAGGCTATAGACAAGACTATAGAATAGACTATAGACTAGGCTATAGACTAGACTGTAGAATAGACTATAGACTAGGCTACAGCCTTGACTATGAACTAGACTATACCCTAGACTGTAGTATTTTCGATGCTTAAGTTGATTATTGCGATGTGGGCGATGTGCCGCAATGATGTGTGTGATGTAAGGTTTAATTTTTACAACTTGACGCAATAAAAGTATATAACTTCATTTGATTACAACAAGAACTCACCAACCTTATTCATACAGCCATGGGGAGTGCAAATTTATTTGGACCATTATATTGGAGGGTATGATTCTAATAATTGCTAGGGTTTATTATTTCTTCCACATGGGTGTTTTTACAAAAGTGTTACAGCATAGTTTTAAAATGACCGCTGTGATGATTAACAGAACTTATTTATGTATGTATTTAGTTATGAATTAAAGTTGGTTTTATTGCTACTACATAAAGAAACTCCAGTAAAAATACTACATAATGAGTTGCCAGAGTTTTAGTAAGAAAAATTATCAGTATCACTTAATATACGATAGAATTATTTTCGTCATTCATAAACTGTATCTTACCTGTCGTACTATTTACAATATATAATTTTCTTACATCTTTGTATTTCCACACCCTCACAATGTTATATCATGAAATAATCTATCTGGGTTTCTGTACACACAAACACAAAATCATTGATAGACACTCACAGTTATAAAAAGGCTGAAAATTTACATGTAGACAACACAAACACACATATTTATGTCATTGTATTATCAGTAGTTTCTTGGCTTTTTACAAGAATGTATACTGAATTAATCATTTCCCACAATGCCGATCACTCCACTAAACTATACAAACTATTTACAATCAAGTAAAACCAACAATTCATTGATGTCACACAATGACCAACCAACTGTATTTTAAGCTGTTGATGACGGTGACGATGCTGGAGCTTGTGATGATGATGGTGATGTCGATAACCGCCAGCAGAATTATGTGAATTATACCAAACCATTTCCTAACTAATACCACCAACCAGGCACACAAAAACATACACATACACACTTTAGTGTTTACTTTTTGTTTTTGTATAGCACTTAACTATTCTTTCTAACCTCTATCTCTACTTCGTTTTCTTAAACACATTTTACTTTGTTTTTGAAAACATTTTGAAAATATTGTGTTAATGTAGAAGTCAGTTTTTGAAAGAGTGGATTTGATGGTGAAATGAAACTTGACATTGAGAAAATATTAAAATGATTAAACTGTGAACTAATCTATAGTCTAGTATATAGTAAGTAGTCTAGTATATAGTAAGTAGTCTAGTATATAGTCTAGTCTATAGTCTAGTCTATAGTCTAGTCTATAGTCTAGTCTATAGTCTAGTCTATAGTCTAGTCTATAGTCTAGTCTATAGTCTAGTCTATAGTCTAGTCTATAGTCTAGTCTATAGTCTAGTCTATAGTCTAGTCTATAGTCTAGTCTATAGTCTAGTCTATAGTCTAGTCTATAGTCTAGTCTATAGTCTAGTCTATAGTCTAGTCTATAGTCTAGTCTATATTAGAGTCTATAGTATAGTCTATAGTCTAGTCTATAGTCTAGTCTATAGTCTAGTCTAGCCTATTATCTAATTAAAATTTTTATTTATTCTATAATATGTATTTTAGTCTATAATCTAATTTACACTCAAAAAACTCCCATGTATTTGCTCTTTTATAATTCTACCTTTTCCCTTTTTATACATGTATGACCCGTTTCTCATTGTTCGCTCGCAATGTTCAGTTTATGTCTATACTTCTATGATGTCTGGTTCTAGATGTAGTTGTTGCTGTCATGGCCATTGCCTTTCCTTCTCTATTATTATATCCAGATGTATGTAGTTACACAGTTTTGATATTCCATTTCTCATTTGTCCTGCAGGTATCGTAAAAAGGGGTTACGATGCTAATGAAAATTTATTGATAATAAATTAAAGTTGACAATGTTTTGTGTAAATTTCGATTAAAGTTTATGCTAAGAGGCCAACTTACAAAAAAAATATATATAAATTAATTTTTTTTTTTTGGCCAAGAGAAAATGATGGGTTGGGTTGAAACTAATGTTAGTTTATATTTTTGTGGTTCAAAAGTAGATGAAACAATAAAGTTAAGAAATTTGATATTTTTAAATGTTTTTGTTTAAATATTCTAGTTTGAAAGTATACTTCGTGGGAAATATTATATATAGTTGAAAAATTATAAATATTATATTTAGTTGAAAAAGGCAAATTATTGTTTTAACAATTGACTATGCTCCAGATTGTATACTGATTATTAACTAGACTGCAGACTAGAGTACAGATAATGGACGACAAATTGTCTTAGATGTGTAGAGTCCACATTATTAACTATACTAGATTATAATCCAGATATTATACACAATAGGCTATAGATTAACAAAATTATAGATTTAATTCATAGAACATTAAGATATCTAAGAAATAAGCAACTAAAAATTCTTAAAATCCATAAACATTTTAAATATTTTAGCGAAATCTAGCATTAGCATATTGCACAAAATTTGCACTATTTTACACCTTGAAACATCACAACTTTGTACATCGACTACATAAGAAAAGAGAACAATAGAAGCAGCAACAACTTTTCATAACATGGAACAACATTTACCCACAGAATAAGCAGATAAACAGTTACAGTTAAGTTTATAAACTCAAATCAAACTCAGTAGATGGTTTGTTCCAACAGTCTAGGGACAGACACAAGCACCTTTGTATTTGTACATTTTTTTGGTAGAACTGAACTCTACGTAATAGAAACTGTTAAAACTAGCATTCAATGTGCTGAAGAAGAATGTTTTTTTATTTGTTTGCTTTTTTTCTATTGAAATTTACTTCCGAAAGAAAAAAATGAAAATTATGTCCTATTTAAATACAAAATACTTTTTAGATTAAGTGTCGTCAGTAATGTTATTTCCTACCGTTTTCGAGAAAAATATCAGTGTTTAGTATAAAAGTGATCACAGATTTCGAGAAAAACGGACATTTATGTTTTCACTCAAAATATCGGTTTTCAGTATGAAATAAAAGTGATCACAGATTTTGCTTGCTTTTTGCTGTATCTCTTACCGTTTTCGAGAAAAACGGACTTTTATGTTTTCACTCAAAATATCGGCCTTCAGTATGAAATAAAAGTGACCACAGATTTTGCTTGTTTTTGCTGTATCTCTTACCGTTTTCGAGAAAAACGGACTTTTATGTTTTCACTCAAAATATCGATTTTTAGTATGAAATAAAAGTGACCACAGATTTTGCTTGTTTTTGCTGTATCTCTTACCGTTTTCGAGAAAAAAGGACTTTTATGTTTTCACTCAAAATATCGGTTTTCAGTGTGAAATAAAAGTGATCACAGATTTTGCTTGTTTTTGCTGTATCTCTTACCGTTTTCGAGAAAAACGGACTTTTATGTTTTCACTCAAAATATCGGTTATTAGTATAAATTAAAATTGATCAGAGATTTTGCCTGTTTTTGCTGTATCTCTCAACGTTTTCGAGAAAAACGGACTTTTATGTATCACTCGGTTTTCAGTATGAAATAAAAGTGATCACAGATTTTGCACGTTTTTGCTGTATCTCTTACCGTTTTCGAGAAAAACGGACTTTTATGTTTTCACTCAAAATATCGGTTATTAGTATGAAATAAAAGTGATTACAGATTTTGCATGTTTTTGCTGTATCTCTTACCGTTTTCGAGAAAAACGGACTTTTATGTTTTCACTCAAAATATCGGTTATTAGTATCAATTAAAATTGATCACAGATTTTGCCTGTTTTTGCTGTATCTCTCAACGTTTTCGAGAAAAACGGACTTTCACCCAATTTACACGATGATTTTTTTCATGTTTGCCCAGACGTCTGTTTTCATGTTTGTCGCAGATTGGTGGTGAGCGGGGAAGAGGAGAATGGGGGGTAAGAAAACAAACATGATTTGGGATTTTCATGATTGTTTTTGACATTCCTCTTTAAACTGATTCGTACTGTTGATATTATGCTCATGTAAAATAAATAATTATGTCTTTTTTTACATGAAAACATTAAAAAAATACTATAGCGTTTAATTAAATTTTTTTAAATCAAATTAAATGGTTTTTATGTTAAAAATTTCATTTTATTTTTACTACGAATAAGTAATTAAAAAGGATTATACAATTAAACATCAAAAAAAGACATGCATAGTTGCATGTAAAAAATCACCGTATAAATGTTCATGATTTTTTTGAAGATTCTCAAAAGAGAATTGGAAAAAACAGACGTCTGAAAAGTCTTCATGTAAATTGCGCCTTTTATGTTTTCACTCAAAATATCGGTTTTCAGTATGAATTAAAAGTGATCACAGATTTTGCATGTTTTTGCTGTATCTCTTACCGTTTTCGAGAAAAACGGACATTTATATTTTCACTCAAAATATCGGTTTTCAGTGTGAAATAAAAGTGATCACAGATTTTGCTAATTCATACTAATAACCGATATTTTGAGTGAAAACATAAAACTCCGTTTTTCTCGAAAACGGTAAGAGATACAGATATTTCATACTGAAAACCGATATTTTGAGCAAAAACATAAAAGTCCGTTTTTCTCGAAAACGGTAAGAGATACAGCAAAAACAAGCAAAATCTGTGATCACTAATAACCGATATTTTGAGTGAAAACATAAAAGTCCGTTTTTCTCGAAAACGGTAAGAGATACAACAAAAACAAGCGAAATCTGTGATCACTTTTAATTCATACTAATAACCGATATTTTGAGTGAAAATATAAAAGTCCGTTTTTCTCGAAAACGGTAAGAGATACAACAAAAACAAGCGAAATCTGTGATCACCTTTAATTCATACTGAAAACCGATTTTTTGAGTGAAAACATAAAAGTCCGTTTTTCTCGAAAACGGTAAGAGATACAACAAAAACAAGCGAAATTTGTGATCACTTTTAATTCATACTAATAACCGATATTTTGAGTAAAAACATAAAAGTCCGTTTTTCTCGAAAACGGTAAGAGATACAACAAAAACAAGCGAAATCTGTGATCACTTTTAATTCATACTAATAACCGATATTTTGAGTGAAAACATAAAAGTCCGTTTTTCTCAAAAACGGTAAGAGATACAACAAAAACAAGCGAAATCTGTGATCACCTTTAATTCATACTGAAAACCGATTTTTTGAGTGAAAACATAAAAGTCCGTTTTTCTCGAAAACGGTAAGAAATACAACAAAAACAAGCGAAATCTGTGATCACTTTTAATTCATACTAATAACCGATATTTTTAGTGAAAACATAAAAGTCCGTTTTTCTCGAAAACGGTAAGAGATACAGCAAAAACAAGCAAAATCTGTGATCACTTTTAATTCATACTAAAAACCGATATTTTGAGTGAAAACATAAAAGTCCGTTTTTCTCGAAAACGGTAAGAGATACAACAAAAACAAGCGAAATCTGTGATCACTTTTAATTCATACTGAAAACCGATATTTTGAGTGAAAACATAAAAGTCCGTTTTTCTCGAAAACGGTAAGAGATACAACAAAAACAAGCGAAATCTGTGATCACTTTTAATTCATACTAATAACCGATATTTTTAGTGAAAACATAAATGTCCGTTTTTCTCGAAAACGGTAAGAGATACAGCAAAAACAAGAAAAATCTGTGATCACTTTTAATTCATACTAAAACGGACTTTTATGTTTTCACTCAAAATATCGGTTTTCAGTATGAATTAAAAGTGATCACAGATTTCGCTTGTTTTTGCTGTATCTCTTACCGTTTTCGAGAAAAACGAACTTTTATGTTTTCACTCAAAATATCGGTTTTCAGTTTTCGAGAAAAACGGACTTTTATGTTTTCACTCAAAATATCGGTTATCAGTATGAATTAAAAGTGATCACAGATTTTGCTTGTTTTTGCTGTATCTCTTACCGTTTTCGAGAAAAACGGACTTTTTTGTTTTTACTCAAAATATCGGTTTTCAGTATGAAATAAAGTGATCTCTTACCGTTTTCGAGAAAAAAGAACTTTTATGTTTTCACTCAAAATATCGGTTATTAACATGAAATAAAAGTGATCACAGATTTCGCTTGTTTTTGCTGTATCTTTTACCGTTTTCGAGAAAAACGGACTTTTATGTTTTCACTCAAAATATCGGTTTTCAGTATGAAATAAAAGTGATCACAGATTTTGCATTTATTTGCTGTATCTCTTGCCGTTTTCGAGAAAAAAGAACTTTTATGTTTTCACTCAAAATATCGGTTTTCAGTATGAAATAAAAGTGATCACAGATTTTGCTTGTTTTTGCTGTATCTCTTACCGTTTTCGAGAAAAACGGACTTTTATGTTTTCACTAAAAATATCGGTTATTAGTATGAATTAAAAGTGATCACAGATTTCGCTTGTTTTTGCTGTATCTCTTACCGTTTTCGAGAAAAACGGACTTTTATGTTTTCACTCAAAATATCGGTTTTCAATATGAAATAAAAGTGATCACAGATTTCGCTTGTTTTTGTTGTATCTCTTACCGTTTTCGAGAAAAACGGACTTTTATGTTTTCACTCAAAATATCGGTTATTAGTATGAATTAAAAGTGATCACAGATTTTGCTTGTTTTTGCTGTATCTCTTACCGTTTTCGAGAAAAACGGACTTTTATGTTTTTACTCAAAATATCGGTTTTCAGTATGAAATAAAGTGATCTCTTACCGTTTTCGAGAAAAATGGACCTTTATGTTTTCACTCAAAATATCGGTTTTCAGTATGAAATATAAGTGATCACAGATTTCACTTGTTTTTGTTGTATCTCTTACCGTTTTCGAGAAAAACGGACTTTTATGTTTTCACTCAAAATATCGGTTTTCAGAATGAAATAAAAGTGATCACAGATTTTGCTTGTTTTTGCTGTATCTCTTACCGTTTTCGAGAAAAATGGACTTTTACGTTTTCACTCAAAATATCGGTTTTTAGTATGAAATAAAAGTGATCACAGATTTTGCTTGTTTTTGCTGTATCTCTTACCGTTTTCGAGAAAAACGGACTTTTATGTTTTCACTCAAAATATCGGTTTTCAGTATGAATTCAAAGTGATCACAGATTTCGCTTGTTTTTGTTGTATCTCCTACCGTTTTCGAGAAAAACGGACTTTTATGTTTTTACTCGAAATATCGATTTTTAGTATGAAATAAAAGTGATCACAGTTTTCGCTTGTTTTTGCTGTATCTCTCGCAGTTTTCGAGAAAAAGGAACCTTTATGTTTTCACACGAAATATCGGTTATTAGTATAAATTCAAAGTGATCACAGATTTTGCTTGTTTTTTCTGTATCTCTCACCGTTTTCGAGAAAAACGGACTTTTATGTTTTCACTCAAAATATCGGTTTTTAGTATAAAAAAAGTGATCACAGATTTCGCAGATGAAATAGTATGAATTAAAAGTGATCACAGATTTCGCTTGTTTTTGTTGTATCTCTTACCGTTTTCGAGAAAAACGGACTTTTTTATGTTTTCATTCAAAATATCGGTTATTAGTATGAATTAAAAGTGATCACAGTTTTCGCTTGTTTTTGTTGTATCTCTTACCCTTTTCGAGAAAAACGGACTTTTATGTTTTCACTCAAAATATCGGTTATTAGTATGAATTAAAAGTGATCACAGATTTCGCTTGTTTTTGTTGTATCTCTTACCGTTTTCGAGAAAAACGGATTTTTATGTTTTCACTCAAAATTATGAAATAAAAGTGATCACAGATTTGGCTTGTTTTTGCTGTATCTCTTACCGTTTTCGAGAAAAACGGACTCTTATGTTTTCATTTTCACTCAAAATATCGGTTATTAATATGAATTAAAAGTGATCACAGATTTCGCTTGTTTTTGTTGTATCTCTTACCGTTTTCGAGAAAAACGGATTTTTATGTTTTCACTCAAAATATCGGTTTTCAGTATGAAATAAAAGTGATCACAG
Organism: Lucilia cuprina; assembly: GCF_022045245.1. NCBI lineage: Eukaryota > Metazoa > Arthropoda > Insecta > Diptera > Calliphoridae > Lucilia > Lucilia cuprina. The sequence goes on from NC_060954.1 coordinate 52,226,743, forward strand.
ATTTTGATTGTTTTTGCTGTATCTCTCACCGTTTTCGAGAAAAACGGACTTTTATGTTTTAATCAAAATATCGGATTGCAGCATGAAATAAAAGTGATCACAGATTTTGCTTGTTTTTGCTGTATCTCTCACCGTTTTCGAGAAAAACGGACTTTTATGTTTTCACTCAAAATATCGGTTTTCAGTATGAAATAAAAGTGATCACAGATTTTGCTTGTTTTTGCTGTATCTCTTACCGTTTTCGAGAAAAACGGACTTTTATGTTTTCACTCAAAATATCGGTTATTAGTATGAAATAAAAGTGATCACAGTTTTCGCTTGTTTTTGCTGTATCTCTCGCAGTTTTCGAGAAAAAGGAACCTTTATGTTTTCACACAAAATATCGGTTATTAGTATAAATTAAAAGTGATCACAGATATTGCTTGTTTTTGCTGTATGTTTTCACTCAAAATATCGGTTTTCAGTATGAAATAAAAGTGATCACAGATTTTGCTTGTTTTTGCTGTATCTCTCACCGTTTTCGAGAAAAACGGACTTTTATGTTTTCACTCAATATATCGGTTTTTAGTATGAAAAAAGTGATCACAGATTTCGCTTGTTTTTGCTGTATCTCTTACCGTTTTCAAGAAAAAGGGACTTTTATGTTTTCACTCAAAATATCGGTTATTAGTATGAATTAAAAGTGATCACAGATTTCGCCTGTTTTTGATGTATGAATTAAAAGTGCTCACAGATTTCGCTTGTTTTTGCTGTATCTCTCACCGTTTTCGAGAAAAACGGACTTTTATATTTTTACTCAAAATATCGGTTTTCAGTATGAAATAAAAGTGATCACAGATTTTGCTGGTTTTTGCTGTATCTCTCGCCGTTTTCGAGAAAAACGGACTTTTATGTTTTCACTCAAAATATCGGTTTTCAGTATGAAATAAAAGTGATCACAGATTTTGCTTGTTTTTGTTGTATCTCTTATAGTTTTCGAGAAAAACGGACCTTTGTATTTTTTATTAAAGCATTTTACAATGTAGTTCCTTATTTTACCATTTACGAACTACATAATTCCTTTATTGAATATAGTTTATGTCATATTTATATGCTATGTCATACAATAAGCTGACGTTGCAACATTAAACAAAACAAAACGACATACTGCAATCAGATTTTCTACAGTGAAGTACATTTTTTTTTTTAGAACGAAAAAAGAAATAAAAAGTAAAAACTTTCAGATGGCAGTCAAACGTATGAAAAAAAATTCTACTAAACTTAAAACAAACTTTTCACTTCCGTTTCACTGATGTTGGCTTAAAAAAAATAAAAAAATGGTAAACTTCTGCCTTACACAGAAGTTTGTGTAAGTAACAAAGCGCCAAAGAATCATGAGTTCTTTTTTCAGGGAAGTTTAATTCATTTTAAGCAGGATGTTGTACAGCAAGTCCAACTAACAGTATATAAGCAACGACTGGCAAATGAAAATCAAATGCAGTCATGCTGCCACTAGAACTAGAACTGAACTAGAACTGAACTAGAACTGAACTAGAACTGAACTAGAACTGAACTAGAACTGAACTAGAACTGAACTAGAACTGAACTAGAACTGAACTAGAACTGAACTAGAACTGAACTAGAACTGAACTAGAACTGAACTAGAACTGAACTAGAACTGAACTAGAACTGAACTAGAACTGAACTAGAACTGAACTAGAACTGAACTAGAACTGAACTAGAACTGAACTAGAACTGAACTAGAACTGAACTAGAACTAAACTAGAACTGAACTAGAACTGAACTAGAACTGAACTAGAACTGAACTAGAACTTAACTAGAACAGAACAAGAACTGAACTAGAACTGAACCAGAAACAATTTGTGAAAAAAATTTTTATTGTATGTAGAACCATTTTCAGTTTGAAAACCATATTATTTTGAAAAGAAAATCTCACAACATTTATTGCTGGTTTACGCACCAGTGGTTTCATAGATCTCTCCGATCAATCTTTCAATATTTTTTTCTTGTTATTTTAACACTTAATTGTTTTTATAACAAAACTTGTTTATACCACTTTATCGAACTGTTTTATATCTTATAACATAAATTAACTTTCATCACACACATATACACT
>NC_060954.1:52228958-52230977 GCF_022045245.1 Lucilia cuprina
TCTGTTCTAGTTCTGTTCTAGTTCTGTTCTAGTTCTGATCTAGTTCTGATCTAGTTCTGTTCTAGTTCTGTTCTAGTTCTGTTCTAGTTCTGTTCTAGTTCTGTTCTATTTCTAATTCAGTTTTCTTTCTGGTTTATTAAAGTTCAGTTCAAAAGAAAACTTTTTATTTTTCGCTTGGCTATGGTAAAAATATATATAACATTTTAATACTGCATATATTTATTTATTTGCAGTTAAAATTTGATGAATTATTTATTTATTTGATGATTATTTAACACATATTATATTTTGTCAATTCTAGGCTTTGAAAAAAATGCTGTTGTTATGTTCAATTGTAATTTAAATTCTTTTTTTAATGCTATTTTATTCATAGTATATTTTTCAAATAAAACACCCGATATGTAAATTATAAAGCAGATCAAATGTCATTGGAAAAAATGTTTTGAAGGCAAATAAATATAGACAATAGTCAATGATGACAGTATTTGGGGAAGAAAAATTAAAATATATTACTATATATGTATATACGTTTTGTATATGTCGGGATTTATGATTGTTTTTTGCATAAATTTAAAAGAATTAAATGTAATTTCTTGGATACAGCTAAATGAATTAGAAAAAAATATGTTATGAAATATATAGAGTAAAGAAAACTATAGAATTTTACGCCTGATTTTGAAGACAATAAAGAAGTAGTTAACAAAATAAGATTCGTAATTGATCAACTTTCTGTATAATACCATTCTTATGGAAGTAGCGTTGCTCATAAGTTTTATCTTAATCAAATATTTTTAACAAATTACACAAAAAATTGAAAATGACATATTTTTTTTAACCATAACACAAGTAAATCCTGAAATAAATTTTTCTTTTGTTATTTCCTGTCAACTTTTTTTGGGACATTTGCTGTTTTGCCCTTAAGCTTTAATAACCAACCAATCAACTAACCAATTTTTGTCTTTCAGCAATTTAATCTATAAACAACAACATAACAAAAAATTCCCAGAAAAAAAGGTATCAAATGTCCGTTATATGAGTAAAACTGTAACAAAAATGTTATATTACTAAAGAGTGTATGTGTGTATGAGTGGGTGAATATATTGGTATTTTTAACTGATGACCCCAAATGATTGATTGACAGTTTTAAACTCAAACACAATCATTTTTCACAAAAACAAACTCATACGCACACATATATGTATGTATAAACACTCAAATATTAACACAATAATTTTTGCAGTCAAACTTATATACACATGCATACATACAAAGTGTTATGACATTCAACAGGAAGTGGTGGTAAAACGGATATACAAGCATAACTTTTGAAAATATTTTTATTTTTGTTCCCTTACTATGTTTTTTTTCTGATTTTTTTTCTCCTTTTTTTTTGTAGATATGAAAATGTATTTTATATTTATTTTACTATTTGATATTATAGCTGCTGCTTCTGTTGTTGTTGTTGTTGCTGTTATTTAAGCCTGCAGCATTGTTGATTAAATAAAAATAATTATTTGGTACTGAACCAAATGAAAAAAGAACAGAAAAAAAGGCGGCAGCAGTAAACAAAACTACAACAAGTTTGTGTAACCGGAAATGTTAAGCCACCATGTTTATTTATGTTGTTACAAATTTACACATACACAAGTGGTGAGAAAATTAGGTGTATATTATTGTTGTTTAAATTGTTAATAGAAAAAGTTTATTAAAAAACTGACCAAAGCTGAAAAACTAAATATATTAAACCCAACTATTTATAGCACCACAAGTGTTACAAAAACAAATACACTTGTAATAAAGTACAACAATCACTCTTACTTACTAACACACACACAATGCAACCGAATAAATATTGTAAAAATTCTCCCCCTTTAGGTAAATGTTTAATTGTATTAAATTTATATTGTCAATTTACATTGTACATGGGTATGTTTAAATAAATTTTATCAGTATGTTAAAAATATGTGACAAAATATATGTTGAAAGCAAAAAAAAAAAAAAATAAAATAAAGTGAAAAA
>NC_060954.1:52231077-52233038 GCF_022045245.1 Lucilia cuprina
TCTAGTTCAGTTCTAGTTCAGTTCTAGTTCAGTTCTAGTTCAGTTTTAGTTCAGTTCTAGTTCAGTTCTAGTTCAGTTCTAGTTCAGTTCAAGTTCAGTTCTAGTTCAATTCTAGTTCAGTTCTGTAAATACACATTTATTGATTTAATATCCTCTGATTTGAACATTTTTTTAATCCTTTTGCTTTTTTATATTAATTAAAAAGTTAAATCATTTGTAATGTTTAAGCAATTTAACAAAAATATTTCATTCTTTAATTAATCCTGTTTACAACTTATCAAAAAAAAAAAAAAAGGAAATACTTATAAGTAACAAATGAACAACAAAAAATTATTGTTGAAATTTTTAACATAGTATGAAAATAACAACAAATATTATTTAATTACCCACATAACGATCCATTAATTAATTATTTAAAAATATATTTTTTTTTATATTTGTTTGTGTGGTTTTTCGTTTGTCTCTTATTTAAATTTACAATTTTCATATTTATTCATCTGTTGGTTTTTTGTTGTATTTAACACAAATTTACAAAATTTTTTTGTTGTTGCAATTTTCTGCATAAATATTTAATAATTGTTTTGTAATTAATGTTTTTAGTTTTGTGGTACAACTCCCCCATGTAATTGTATTCCAATTTATATTAAAAACAAACCAAAATAAAAATGTTGCAAAACGAACAAATTACTATTTAAATGTTTAATTGTAATTTTGAAAATAGTTTTTGTGTTAGAGAGTGTTATCATTTATATATATTTAGTAAAAAAATAATGAGATAAATTATTAAGTTTATTTATTGTTTTATGTGAAATTTGAAAATCAAGTTAATTATCACAGGCTTCTCAAACTCCAATTAAGTATATTTTAAAATTCTAAAATTAAATTTGAATTTAAGAAAAATCCTTTGTTTGCTTTTTGTTATAAAAAAACAATAAAAGAAATTTATATTTTATTTAAAAAAAGGAAATTTGAGATCCTTTAACTACCTGGCATTTGCGCATATATTGTTAAACAAAAAGGACTTTTGTGTATGTGTGTGTGTGCGTTTTTAAATTTGGGGCAAACCCAAACAATAATACCTACTCGTCTTTTTTATACATAAAGGTAAAGAATTGATTAATCATAATTTTATTGTTCTTGCTTATTTTATTACTTAACAATGGTTTAACAAATCAGTGTTGTTATTATAATAAAATTCCTTTATTATTTGTTTTTTATTGCTCACAACCTTGTGCAATTTATATGTTCAACAGTTTTATAATAGATTTATAAAGACGATTGAATACAATTCTTCGTTTGACTCATACAAGATTTATAAAAATGTAAAGCGTTAATATATATTATGTACTTTAGGGGAAATTCATAAACAAAGGATTTTTCATTATTTAAAAAACAACCCAAAGGAAGTCTATTAAATAAAAGAAGTGATTGATAAAGATGGCATAAGAATTGAACACTTTAAAGAGCTAATTTCAATTAATCTTAAATTTAAAGTAAATACCTGAATCCTTTGAAATTTTGTGCTGAATTTTTTTGTAATTCTCCAACAGTGTAAATTCAATTTTGATAAACTCAAGTTCAATTCTGGATTATTTTTCTAGTTCTATTCTAGTTCTGTTCTAGTTCTATTCTAGTTCTTTTCTAGTTCTGTTCTAGTTCTGTTCTAGTTCTGTTCTAGTTCTCTTCTAGTTCTGTTCTAGTTATGTTATAGTTCTGTTCTAGTTCTGTTCTAGTTCTTTTCTAGTTCATTTCTAGTTCAGTTCTAGTTCAGTTCTAGTTCAGTTCTAGTTCAGTTCTAGTTCAGTTCTAGTTCAGTTCTAGTTCTCTTCTTGTTCTATTCTAGTTCTGTTCTAGTTCAGTTCTAGTTCTCTTCAAGTTCAGTTCTAGTTCTGTTCTAGTTCTGTTCTAGTTCTGTTCTAGTTCTGTTCTAGTTCTGTTCTAGTTCTGTTCTAGTTCTGTTC
>NC_060954.1:52233138-52237564 GCF_022045245.1 Lucilia cuprina
AGAACTGAACTAGAACTGAACTAGAACTGAACTAGAACTGAACTAGAACTGAACTAGAACTGAACTAGAACTGAACTAGATCTGAACTAGAACTGAACTAGAATTGAATTAGAACTGAACATTTTCGAAAAAACTCAAAAAATCAATAACACATCATACAGATGGCAACAATTATAAATATTCTAAATAAATAAAAATATATTTGAGATAAACAAAGAAACTCTGAAAAAGCTCTACCGATAAGATAACAACATTATACATATTTATTTATACAGAAAAAGGGGGAAACCTCATTATATAGATAACAGAAACCTCACTATACTAATTTAAAATACAAACGTACATTTATGAAACATTTTTAATATGTTTTCATATGTTTTGTAACAAAAAACGGAAATAGATTTTTTTTTAAATAGAAACATATGTTTTAGTTATGTTTGGAAACATTACCACAAAATTCTTTGAAATAAAATGCAAGAAAATTTTACAATAATGAAACTTCCGCCAAAAAAATTAATAAATTTAATTACTTTTATAAGTTATTAATATCAAAATTGCTAATTTATTTGAACTTTGTTGCTTTCAGGTCATATGTTTCGCCCGTAGCCTTACGAATCGGGTAAGTTCCTTTAAAATATGTATTTTTCTTTTAAATATAATAATAAAAGTTGAAAGAACTAATTTGTATGTAAACTAATTAAGGCAATTAAAAAAGGTCCTTTGAAACCTTAAAACGTAGTAATCACAATAAGAATGGTCCTTCGCACATTAGTTTAATTTCTGTCTAGTTCAGCTTTAGTTCACTTTTAATTTGATATTTACCCTATCTAATGTTTATAATTGTAAACAGAATATTTTAATTACCCATAATTTGTCGTAAACCAAATACTTATTAATTTATTTTATAATTTAAAGCAAATTGCAAAATTATCACATGCCAATAATAGGAAAACCATAATTTAAAACATAAATTTGTTTTCTGCAATTTTGTCTTCCTTTTGTGTGTGTGTGTGTGTGTGTGTGTGTGTGCATAAAATCTAGATAGAAAACTTTGTAAATAATTGATGCAATTATCCTTAAAATCATAATTAATAATCAACATGAGATAATCGAAATACTGCTAACACATAAATGAAAATATAAAATTTAATAAAATATTTAAATTCAAAACTAAACCAATTACCATCTTTCCATCTCCCTTTCTGTGTAATACTTTCTCTTCTCTTATGCTCCCACCTCTGTGTCTTTTTCTATTTTGTTTACATTTCTAAAGAAATGTCACATGAGAGACCACATTTTATCCATAAATAAATTAATTTTAAATGTTAAAGGAAATATAAGGCAACAGAATAATGGGTTAGTTTAAGTAAACTAGAGTGAGAGAGGCAGAGAGAGAGAGAAAGAAGATAGTAACATGTATATATTTAACTATTGCAGGATATTTGTTGTTCAAAGACAATTAAAAGGATAAACATCTCTCTAAGGATTTACTGCTGTGTTATGAATGCATGTGTGTGTCTCTGTGTGTGTTTGTGAAAGGCTACAAAACTGAAGTTAATTAAACACGTAAACTGGGCGTCTAGTTATCCTTTACTTGGTGGAGGAGTGTTACTTGTTTATATATACATATTTTCTATTCAAATATATCATATATCTAAAGTATCACTTGGATTTAACTGTAATTTCAAAAGTTTCTTAGAAAAATTTTAAAAAGTCTGATGTTGAAAAATTGTGAATTATAAAACTTAATTTCGAAATTCCTGAAATTGGTTTTCTCTTTAATCCAGAGACTAGACAAGAGGCTGGTCAATAGATTATTTCGAAGTATAAAACTAATATCTATAGATTAGTTTCTAAACTTTTCAATAGACTAGTCCGTAGTTTAGGTCATAGACTTGTCCATATGCCGTACACTAGTTCAGTCATTCACAAGTCCATAGACTAGTCCATAGACAAGACCATAGACAAGACCACAGACAAGACCATAGACAAGTCCATAGATAATTCCATAGTTTAGTCCATAGTCTACTTCACAGATTCGTTCAAATACTACTCTGCACACAGATAGTAAAAGACGTTTTAAATTATACACGCTTGGTAACAAATTGACATCAAATTGTTTATAATTTTTCAATAACATCTGTTATCAAAGTTTGTAGGGATAGTTCTCAAATTAACAACAAAACTATAAAAAACACGACGTTATCAAATTAACAAAAAACCATTTTCAATTCACAATCGATGTCGTATTGTTGTAGCGTTTTATGACAAAAAAACATTTCCAATAATGTTTTCTTAAGCAAAACCAAATAAATAATAACAATATTACGACATACAACCGTACAACACCGATTGTGAATTGGACAAATATTTTAACAAACAATGTTGTCAAACATAACTTTCCATTGTAGAAATGGAAACAATTCGTTGTCGAGGTCACAACGATACATTGTCAAAGAAACACAAAGCGTAGTCGAAATGAAAATAATGCATAGATTCAATGACAACAATGCGTTGTCAAAATGATAACTGGGTGTTATTTAAATTGTATACACATTTGTTAACTAAATGTTAACAAATGTGATAAGCTTGCTTTTGACAACGGACTGTATAAATTTCGTTACTTTTCTATTGGTTTTTTCCTCAGTTTTAACAAAGCTATAACACTATGTTGTCAAACCTTATATCCCGTTGTCAAAATGAAAACTATTCGCTCTCGAAATCACAACGATGCATTGCCAAAGAGACACAAAGCGTAATTGAAATGCATTAATTCAATGGCAAAATCCATACACAACACAATACTACATTGTAAATAAAGCTTACGGTTTTTTACAAAAATGGTCCTTCCAGCGCTGCATCATAACTGTAGATCGATAGATTCCCTTAATTGCTTGCTTTGACCTGTAAAGAAGAAAATATAAAAGTCAAAAAAGAAATTATAAAGAAATGTTAAATCTTAAGTGTAATTAAAATAGTACTTTCTAGAAGCACTAAATAAGTGCTTTAAAAAGTTTATACTTTTCTTTAATTTAAATATAAACAGCGCTCTTGAAAACACAACTACTCCCTTTTTAAATGAAATTATTTTTTTTGTTGCTGTAATTTTTTTTTGTCAAATTTAACAAAATTGTAAGGGAGTGCTCATAGCTGTAAGTATTTTACTTCATTATGCCATAAAACAAGTTGCTATCTTCCGTATACTTCTTGTGTTTTTTCCTAATAGTTTTTTATTCAGACACAATTTATTTGAAAACCATTAGAAGTGGAAATGGACACTTTGCTTAAACTATGTTAACAAAATGCAAAAAAAAAAACTATGAAAAAAATTATAAAAAAACACAAAGTGAAAACTAAAATAAAAGCAAAAATTAAAAATAACTAAAAAATTTTACACAAAACCCATATAACTACAGCATTGGTTGGCATTTATAGGCTTAAAGGAACAAAATTAACACATTTTTTTCACAAATTGCCAAAAACTATGTTTAAATTATAAACACAAAATGTTCTCTTTTTGTTAACCACTGTTGTAAAACACACTAATGTTGTTGTGTACGTTGAAGAAAATTAGGTCAAGGAGCCACTTGGGTAATATTATAAAAAAATACATAAATATTTATATTTTTATTCCTGCTTCTTTTACACTCACATTACTGTTTACTGTTTAAAATATGAAAATTTTTATTTAAAAAAACAATATTTAATTCAGATATAAATCTGAAAATTTTTATTATTTTTCTTTTCAAAAGCCGGATATAACTTTAAAGTTATTGTATATACAATAAGTTAATGTCTATTTTCACTAACTTTCTATAAAATATTTAATATTTTATTAAAAACCTCCATAAATATTCTAAACTGAATGTCCAATCAATAGACTAATAAGTAAAATATTTTGTAATTTAATTCATATTTTAGTGGCCTCCGGAGGTTCGATTCCCACCTCTGGCACTGGTTAAGGAGCGCACAACAGGCCCAAAAGAGGACTCGGTGTATTTCTTGGGATTTGATGTATATATGTACATCCTCCTTTCAAACTAACTAAATAACTAATTCATATTCTAATTAAAGATTGATACATACTAAAAACAATACAATAGCCCAGCTCATATTCTAATCCATAGCCTAAACTGTGGGTTAATACACTACTTTATAGTCCAGTCAATAGTCTATCTTATGGTATAGTCAATAGTGTAATTTCTGGAATGGTCCACATACTAATATGTGGGCAACAGGAAAATTATCCAGAGATAAACTCATAGTTTAGTCCATAGTTTGTTTTACAATCTAGTCCATAATCTCGTCCATTGTCAATTCTAGTCTATAGTCTAGTCTATAGTCTAGTCTATAGTCTAGTCTTTAGTCTAGTCTTTAGTCTAGTCTATAGTCTAGTCTATAGTCTAGTCTATAATCTAGTCTATAG
>NC_060954.1:52237664-52247867 GCF_022045245.1 Lucilia cuprina
AACTGAACTAGAACTGAACTAGAACTGAACTAGAACTGAACTAGAACTGAACTAGAACTGAACTAGAACTAAACTAGAACTGAACTAGAACTGAAATAGAACTGAACTGAACTAGAACTGAACTAGAACTGAACTAGAACTGAACTAGAATTGAACTAGAACTGAACTAGAACTGAACTAGAACTGAATTAGAACTGAACTAAACTAGAACTATAACTGAACACGAACTCGAACTGAAAATGATTCTGGCCAAATGCAAGTAGGGGCCATTCAAACATCGCCACTGTAGTGGTGTAGGGTATGATAAACATCTTCTTATGAGTTACAATTACAAAATCAACAGTTGGCACATTTTTTAGGAAATGTTTTAAAAAAATGGCTGCAGGCGTTTAAAAAAACATTATCCGGCATTCAAATTTGAAACCAAAAATACAAGATAAATAAAGATTTTTTAACACTTCATGTATGTACGTTAAAATTTGTTTTGAAAATTTCAAAAACTATTGAAGAAAATTATAAAGAACAAACGCGTTCTTGCAATATTAAATAAAACCAGCAATAACAAGAACAATAAGAAAAATATTAACAAGCAAAAAAAAAAAAAACACTCGTTTGAAGAATAAAAAAAGTACGAACCCAGACTCGTTCACGTACAAAAATTCATTTACTAACAGCAACAACAATAAATATTAATATAAACACTCATATCTGTAGCGAAGCAGACAAGCAAGGCATTCATTTATACGTTAACGTTGTCGTTAACAGCGCTGCTAGCCGCAGTTTAAATAACGGCGTTTATTTAAACAGTGATAACATGTTTGTTTGTATTTCTTACTTTATGACTCTTAGAATGTTCGTCGTCGTTGTTGTTCTGCTCGGTTTATATACATTTGCATGCCTAGCATATATGTTGTGTGTGTGTGTGTGTCTGTCGTTGTATGTGATATGGGTTGGCGTTGATTTTTCTTGTTGTTGTTGTGTTTTTTTTTTGTGTATTTTCTTAAAATGTCTGTTTATGTTTTCTTAAACATGTGTGTGCCATGCATAAACAAGCTCAATGCACAAGAAAAATTTACAAATTATGCGTAGTTTTCAGTTTCATTCTTATTGCTGTTGTTGTTGTTGTTTTTGTTAATTAAAGTACTAGAGTAGTAATACTGGAAAACGGAAGATAAGGCATTGAGTCCATCCAAAAAAAAAAACACAAAATGACAACAAAACTAAGTAAAAGCAAGAGTTTGCTATAAAATTCAGAGAGAATGAGAACTTTCAATACAACTTACTGTGTGTGTATGTGTGTAGTTTTGCTTTCATAAAATAAAAATTCACATTACGGTGAATTCTTGTTCTTATTACACACTCACACAAATGTAAATAGCAAATACAAAATAAATTTCTCTCAATGTATGCGTAACAGCATATGGAAGCGACGTCAAACGCGAACGCTTGAGGAATTCTTTGTTTATTTGTTGTTGTTGTTGCTGTTCATGATAATAAAAGAAAAAAAAAACGGAAAGAATGGAAAAAAATGCGAAAATTTTTCATATGTCAATTGAAAATATTTGGGACAGTCAGTCTAATACAAACCACTGAGGCAAGAGGATGTTTCGGTTTTTACAACAATAAAAGAAAAACGAAAAAATATAAAAAAACCTTCGTGTAAAATAAAAAAAGTGTTTTAAAATAGTAATGATGATGATGTGATAACTAGTGACGACGTTATAAACTTTTGTTTAAAAATTATTAATAAAGAAAAAATAATAATATTTAAACATGCACAAAGCTTTTTTAATAAATTACAAAAAATTGTTCACTTTCCTAACAAGGATAAACACGTGGCTTATATTTTAAAACCCTTTAACATTATTACTCACACATACAACAAAAAAAAAACATGTTTTATCTGTGAACTTAATGAATCACAAGCTTTAATTGAAAACAATTCAAATGGGATGAATAATACTTAAGAATAAAGAAAGAGCAGAGATATAAAGAAATAAAATGAAAATGTATGAAGTAACATATTGTTTAACCCTTTAGTGTCTAAGCGCTAAAGAATAATCAATTAAAACTTCAAAATGTTTTAACAGTTTTTTGGAGAAGAAAATGTAAGTTTTTGATTTAAATATTAAACATAGAAGATAAAAAATTAATTTTTTTAACATAATAAGGATTAAAATATTAAGTTCTTCATTCATCGAAACATCGTTCTTTGGAGCTTTAAAAGTTCTGGGTGCTAATAAAATTTTAAACTGTATTAAGCTTTGTCCATTCATCCGTCCATTTGCCCTTTGATGTTACTATGGGGACAAAAAGTATGAAATTTTCGTAAATATCATATGATGCAGGCGCGGATCCAGCTCAATCGTAGGGCGGTTTATATATTTTTTTTTTATTTTTAACATATTTTTGTTTTCTTCATTTTTATATTTTGTATGAGAAATTTTTGGTTTGGATGGAGAAAATTTCCCTTCCCCTCTCTCTGGAATCGCACCTGACCTTATAAAAGGAAATATTTTATATATCGATAACCAGAAAAGAAGTAAGATGTCCTTCCTTCCGTCTTTATAAATTAAGATAGTTAGGACAGTGGACTGACGGATCCCATACATCAAACAAATTTAAAAACTTATTTTACATTTTTTCAACAAATTTCCTAAAAAGGTTCCATTAAAAGATCCAAATCTAAAGCCATCATAAAGTTAAAACTTTGTAGTAAATCTCGATCATTAGTCGGATCAAAAACTATATTCTGTTTCTTCGGAACTAGTCACGGAACAAGTTCGATGTATTAAACTAACTTCATGGTCAAAATTTGGTATTTATCGTTGTTGTTGTTTGTCCTGCAATTGATTAATAATTAACAATTTGTTGTAGTAAAAATTTTTCATTTTTTTCCTTTTTCTGGGACCTTATCGTTTCAGAATTAGAATTAGGAAATAATTTCTAAACATTTCGATTAAAAACTTTGAGCCAAATTCAATTAATTTTGAAATTTCTGAAAGCATTCAGCTTTCAAACTGCCTCACATTCTGATAACAATTGAAAGGAGGTAGAAAGGAACTTTTGTTCTAAAATATAAATCGATTTTCATACTTTTTGAATTAAAACATTAAGCAAATTCAATTTGATCACTTAGTCTAAACAACATTCCAGCAGAAACTTACATTGTAAACGAAATAGTATTGGAAGCAAGTACTTACCACGCTCACTTACAAATAGGCACTTAAATAAGCACTTACTACGATCGCTTGCAAAAAGGGAGTTAAAAAACAACATATAAAAACCAAAAAATAAATACTTATCATTTGTAAGTGATTACTAGGCTCATTCTTAAGTAATGTAGCTGTCGTTGAAAAGTAAGTTGTTGAGTATCAGTCTATATTTTACCGGAATTATAAACATTTCTGCCAGAATTCAGCTTTCAATCTTCCTCTCTTTTAGACAATAATTGAACAACCAAAGAAAGAGCTATTAGTTTTGAATAAGTTCTTTCGCTTGTTCGATTTTAATTATTATTTAAATGTTTTTATTTAAATCAAAAAACTAAACTTTATTGCTGAACTTTCTTACAATTTAATCCATCAACCTGCTGTGCTTTTGTCCGTCTTTCTATCCATTATTCAGATGCCTTAAATTTTTTACAACTGAACAATCACTTCTTTTCTCTTGTCTATTGGAGCTGGTGTAAAGCTTTGTTGCAATTTTAATTGTATTCTCATCATTTAAGCTCAATATAAAAGTTAGCATTTCATTTGTGTAACTTATTTTTGGTGCTTAATCCGACAACTAAAAGAAGTAAATGGTGTCCGTCCTTCCGCCAACCTGGACATCTTAATTTTTAACGATAAAGAGATGGTTATTATATGTATATAAGGCCGATGTTTCTAATATTTTAATTTACAATAGGTCTGTAATATTCTAACTTGATATGTGTCTATCCTTTTGCCTCCTTAAGTGCTTTGAATTTGGACGACAGACGGATACTTATTTTTTTAAGTTGAAGAATTTTGCTAATTTTAAATACAAAATTCAAATCTTTAAACATTCAATAATATTTTGAGAAAATTTGAGTCCTAAGATCTATTCCTATAGAACATTATTGTGCCTTTAAAAGGCAGACGGACGGACGGACGGACAGACATAGCTAGATAATTTTATAATTGACAACTTTTTATGAGAACCATAATCAATATTTTCTCGAAAATTATTTTAAAACAAATTGAAAATATATGTCATTAACAATATAATTAAAATCTTTTTAAAATTATCAAAAAAATAATTTTTTAACGGAACCATTCTGTATCAACACCATAAAAGGGTTAAACATTTATCTTGAAATGTTTATTATTTCTACAATTACTGCGCGCCATTTGTTAAACACATGCCATCTGAGGAAGAAAAAACAACCAGCAATTCTTTGCTTTGTAGCTGCTTATGAATATGTTGCATACAACTATTTAAAAAACACCAAAAAAAAAGTAAAACGATAAAAAACACCAACGTCTGCGGTTTTTTTTTAATAATTTCCATTTAAAAATTCTTGCCATTCATACTTCAAATCTAAACAGCTCGACATTAATAAAAATTTAAAGTTTTCAATTTCAGTTGTTAAATAAAAAAAAATCAAATAATAACGTTTTTTTAATATTTTAAATCCAAAACAAATTATTGGTTGAGATTCTGAAATCTTTTTTTTTTTACTATATAGAGAAACTTTTTAAAACCTCATACCTGTGATTACCCCCAGCAAATCTTCATTATATTATAAAAGCTTTCATTAGGCGAAATATTTGTATTACGCCTAATAAAAGCTTTCCTAATTGATAACAAATGCTTTTAAAAAAACTTTTGTTAGAGAATAATTTTAAATTGACAAATAACAGATATTCGATCTTGTTATAAAGCTTTAAAAAATTTATAGTGTAAGCTTTTGCAGGCGTTATATAAAAAAATAAAAACACAAAAAGCTTAAAGTAAAATTTAAAGGAAACTTGCTTCCCTATAAAAGCTCTATTAACAAAATCAAAGAATTAAGAAACAATAACCCGATTTAAAAAAAAAAAAATTTAGAGACTTGTTATAAAGCTTTGAACAAAAGTTTATTGTGAAAGCTGTAGTAGGTGTTAACAAATATATAAAACCACCACAAAAGCTTTGAATCAAATTGCAAGGAAATTATCTTTGAAAAAATTTTCTATAAAAGCTCTATTAACATTATCAAGGAATTAAGCAGCAATAAACCGGGTTGGTTTTAAAGTTTCACAAAACTTTTAAGTAAATTTGTGAAAAATCGTCCTATTCATAAGCTTTAAGCTAATTTTAAAGAAAGCTAGCTATTAAATACTTTCCCCTAAAAGTTCCAGTAACTTTATTAAACTTTTACACCTTGGTTTTCCAGTCTTTTTTAATATCTTCAAGTATTTTAATAAATTTGAGAAAAATCTTTAAATTATGTATTTTTCCATACAGTTTCTTAATTTTTAACATTTGTAAAGTTATTCGGTTTAAAATTTTAGTTTATTTTAGTTCTCTTTTGTTTGCTGGGTTGTATACATATTTAGTAATATGTTTTTTCATCATATCATTTTACTACAAATATATATATATGTACGTTCCCCATTGTGTTATATATTTTTTTTAACTGATAAGATATTTTCACAATGAAACTTATTATTGCTTTTACTTAATTGTGGTTTAAACTTAACCTTAGTTCTGTTATCGTTTCAAATATTCTTATCATTTTATTTGTATATTTTTGTTGCTCTTGTAGTTTATTATGTTTATTTCTTTTTTACAAGTTTTAACTTAAAAACAAGAGAAGAAAATTGTTAAATTTTATCGGTTATATAGTGAAATACTCTAAAATTGTAATTTAAGGAAATTGTTAAATAGGTCGTTAATTTAAAACAATAGTTTATCTATTTATAGACTAGTAACTGAACTAGCAATTGGAGAAGTCGAAGTAATAGTCGATAAACTAGTCCATGGATTAGTCTATGGACTTGTACAAGGACAAGTTCATGACTAGTCTATTGATTAGTATATAAACCAGTCTACAAATTAGACTATGGTTTATTGAATAGACAATAGACTGGTCTATTGAATAGACAATAGACTGGTCTATTGAATAGACAATAGACTGGTCTATTGAATAGACCATAGACTGGACTATTGAATAGACCATAGACTGGTCTATGGAATAGACCATAGACTGGTCTATGGAATAGACCATAGACTGGTCTATGGAATAGACCATAGACTGGTCTATGGAATAGACCATAGACTGGTCTATGGAATAGACCATAGACTGGTCTATGGAATAGACCATAGACTGGTCTATGGAATAGACCATAGACTGGTCTATGAAATAGACCATAGATTGGTCTATAAAATAGACCATAGATTGGTCTATGAAATAGACCATAGACTGGTCTATGAAATAGACCATAGACTGGTCTATGAAATAGACCATAGACTGGTCTATGGAATAGATCATAGACTGGTCTATGGAATAGACCATAGACTGGTCTATGGAATAGACCATAGACTGGTCTATGGAATAGACCATAGACTGGTCTATGGAATAGACCATAGACTGGTCTATGGAATAGACCATAGACTGGTCTATGAAATAGACCATAGATTGGTCTATAAAATAGACCATAGATTGGTCTATGAAATAGACCATAGACTGGTCTATTGAATAGACAATAGACTGGTCTATGGAATAGACCATAGACTGGTCTATGAAATAGACCATAGATTGGTCTATAAAATAGACCATAGATTGGTCTATGAAATAGACCATAGACTGGTCTATGAAATAGACCATAGACTGGTCTATGGAATAGACCATAGACTGGTCTATGGAATTGACCATAGACTGGTCTATGGAATAGACCATAGACTGGTCTATGGAATAGACCATAGACTGGTCTATGGAATAGACCATAGACTGGTCTATGGAATAGACCATAGACTGGTCTATGGAATAGACCATAGACTGGTCTATGGAATAGACCATAGACTGGTCTATGAAATAGACCATAGATTGGTCTATAAAATAGACCATAGATTGGTCTATGAAATAGACCATAGACTGGTCTATTGAATAGACAATAGACTGGTCTATTGAATAGACCATAGACTGGACTATTGAATAGACCATAGACTGGTCTATGGAATAGACCATAGACTGGTCTATGGAATACATCATAGACTGGTCTATGGAATACATCATAGACTGGTCTATGGAATAGACCATAGACTGGTCTATGGAATAGACCATAGACTGGTCTATGGAATAGACCATAGACTGGTCTATGGAATAGACCATAGACTGGTCTATGGAATAGACCATAGACTGGTCTATGGAATAGACCATAGACTGGTCTATGGAATATACCATAGGCTGGACTATGGAATAGACCATAGGCTGGTCTATGGAATATACCATAGACAGGTCTATGGAATAGACCATAGACTGGTCTATGGAATAGACCATGGACTGGTCTATTGAATAGACCATGGACTGGTCTATTGAATAGACCATAGACTGGTCTATTGAATAGACCATGGACTGGTCTATTGAATAGACCATAGACTGGTCTATTGAATAGACCATAGACTGGTCTATTGAATAGACCATAGACTGGTCTATTGAATAGACTGGTGTATTGAATAGACCGTAGACTGGTCTATTGTGTAGACCATAGACTGGTCTATTGTGTAGACCATAGACTGGTCTATTGTGTAGATCATAGACTAGTCTATTGTGTAGACCATAGACTGGTCTATTGTGTAGACCATAGACTGGTCTATTGAATAGACTAAAGACTGGTCTATTGAATAGACCATAGACTGGTCTATTGAATAGACCATATTGTATAGAGTATAGACTGGCCTATTAATTAGTCTATGAACTAGGCTAAGGTCCAATCCATTAACTAGTCTGTGGAGTTGTTTATGTACTAGTCTATAAACTATTTCATGAACTAGTATATGGACCACATACTAGTCTATGGTCTAGTCTGAGTCTATGATCTTATCTGTAGACTTGTCTATGGAGGGGTCTATTGCTTAGTCCGTGAAATAGAGTATTGAATAGACTATAGACTGTTCTCTTTATTACTTCCTAGGGATTAATGCATGAGGAATATACTATGAATTAGCCTTCTGATTAATCTCCGAACTAGTCTATGACTTAGTGATGTATAGTGTGGCGAAGTCGGATGATTTACTTATATCACATGGTTTATGGAATCAGTAGATTTTTAGATACAACTTCGATTCAATAATTATGCAATTCTTAAAAAAATGCTTATTCAACTTAAAACTGTCTGCGAAACATTTTCCACTAAATCTATATATAAATATTTCCATCGTTAAATAAACTTAATTTTTTTTTTTCAAAATTTGTATTTGACAGCAAACAATGGCTTTTGTTATAAATTTTTCTAAGAATTTCTCTCATTTGATGTTATTGTTTTATTAAATTTAATATTTAAATTGATTTCAATTAATTTAATTGATATGATATGACAAAAACTAATTTACTATAAACGTTATAATAAAGCAAAAACATTTTATCAATTACTCAAATGAAAATTTGTTTTGAAAATGAAAACACAAAAATAGCTTGAAACTAAATTTGGGGGGGATTTGAAACATCAAATCATTTCTAAGAAAGACATTAAAACAAATGTCAGATTTTACAAATACTACATGCTAATTAAATTTTAAAGCTATCTCTTACTGTCCTTCTGTCTGTTAGTAAAAATTTAGTTTAACAGAAGACAAAATTTTGCATCAAATGTCCTCCAATCTATTTTAGATTGATCAGACATATTTGGTGTTAAAAATAGGTCAATTTAATTTCACAATATCCGTCCGTCTGCCGTTTTGTGTTCTTGAATACTTTACTTCATGAAGTTAATAAAACTTTATAAAAATATTTTTTTAACAACAACTTCCTCTTTTTTTATATATTAAGGGTCATCTAACGGCATTTAGAGTTTTAAGCAAAAATACAAGAAATAACACTATAACACTCAATAATTTAACACTAAAAATGTTTGATAAAAAAACTAAAACACAAAATAAGTGAAATTCTTTTTTTTTCTTTCTTTGATTTATAAATTAATAAATAGTAGTTATTATTTTTAAAAGGGAAACAGGAAGTCCACAGTTAGTCATACAATAATATTTTACATATACTCTCTACTGTAAGTGCAATACAGTAGTAATAATTATTGCCAGTATGTTTATCAAATACACATTATTGGTTACATCCACTAAACCCCCATATTTAGGAAGTATAAATTAAAAAAAAAAAAACGATCATTGGACTGTCTGTCTGTTGTGATCGCAAGTACCTAGTGTGTAAATGTATTTTAGTTTAAACAAAGTACGCACGTACTATATTTAAATAATGTACATATGTATGTATGTTCATATGTATAAGTGCTTGGGTAAAAGTCTATTGGTCAGTTGAACAGCTTAATGTCAGTTTTATTTCTTGCATAAATTAATTTTAATATTAAATGTTATTCTATAAAATCAATTATTCTTTACTTTTCTTTAAGTGAATTTTCATGTTTTTATTTCATTTTAATTTTTTTTTGTTAAAACCTTTTTTGTTTTATGACTTTTTATGAGTTTAGTACCCTAATTATTGTGTTTTATTAGTAATAAATTTAAAATTAAGAAAAAAATACAAACATATTTATTTTAAGGTGTGAGACCATTAACTGACCTATGGAATAGACTATGGACAAGACTTTGCTATATACTTTGGATTAGACTATAGAATAGACCATATACATGTATTTGAACAAATAGTATGCGCAACACTAAAACCTAGACTATAGACTAGTATTTTAGCTGTGGGAAAGACTGTTTAATAGCCTAGACTATGGACTAAATTATGAACTAGATCATGGACTATTATAGATACTGCCTGGTCTAAGCTATAGAGCAGACTATAGACTAAACTAGTCAAGACTATAGTCTAGTCTATAGACTAGACTGTAGACTACACTATAGACTAAACTAGTCTAGACTATAGTCTAGTCTATAGACTAGACTATAAACTATAGACTAGACTATAGACTAGACTATAGACTAGACTATAGACTAGACTATAGACTAGACTATAGACTAGACTATAGACTAGACTATAGACTAGACTATAGACTAGAC
>NC_060954.1:52247967-52249542 GCF_022045245.1 Lucilia cuprina
ACTAGAACTGAACTAGAACTGAACTAGAACTGAACTAGAACTGAACTAGAACTGAACTAGAACTGAACTAGAACTGAACTAGAACTGAACTAGACCTGAACTAGAATTAAACTAGAACTAAACTAAAACTGAACTAGAACTACTCTACAACTGAATTAGAATTGAATTATAACTAACCAAGAACTGTACACGAACTGAAATTCAATTTGTTGTAAAAAACAAATTTGGACAGCTTTTTCTCAAAATTAAGGCTTTTGTGAAAAATTTTCGTCCAAATGATAATTATCAGAACTGTCGGGTGTAATAGAGAGCAAAGAGGGATTGTATGTCGTCAATATGTTTGTATATTTGGTGTATCATTCAACTCTATTGCATTCCATACACATTAATAAAAAACTAATTGAAAAATTATTGTTTCCAACCATTTTATTGTGAAAAAATTTTGATCAAAATCATCATGATGATGCTGACGACTATGATGTTCGTTACAAATACTTTCATACATACATACATATGTATGTAGTTGTTAAAGGGGCATGCATAGGAAAGGGGAGATTTTAAGTCTGTTTTGAATATTTCTATTATGATTATAGTGGTTTGCATGTGTGAACGAATGTATGAGTTTGATTGTTTAAATTCTTGTTTTCTTTTTTTTTATTGAGTTCAATTAATTAATTGTTTTTGTGCGGCAATAACTATTTATAAAAATATTTTAATGATTATTTGTTTAATATACAATTGTATGCTTTTTATATGTATGTACATATGTATGTAAATACTCGATTTTACTATGTCTTCCTTTTGCTGCTTTCGGTTTTTTGTTTATCAATGGATTTAATTAAATCATCATATTTTTAGAAACAAAAAAAGCAGAAAACATTACAAACCAAGTCATGTTGATTTCGTAAAATTAATTTAATATTTTTTCTTCTTATTTTAATTGCAGATAAAAAATTTCAAATATTTTACAGCTGACTGTGAAAGGGTAAGTGGAGTGTAATATTTAAAACAGGAAATTCTTTAATGGTTTTAATATTTTTACAAGTAATTAAAAGTGGGTGTATATTTAAGTTATTTTCAAGGTTACATAAATAAATGTAGTCAACTGTATTTGAAGTTAAGCCTAAAACAGGTCTAGGATACAAAATAGAAATGTATTTTATCGAAATTTGACGATAACACGATTTTGTTTTATATACATACTTACATAAACCTCGATCAAAACAATCACTCACATTTCTTCATCATGATGACGAAATATCAAACCAAATTGACGATGTAATATTCTATAAGACAAATTTCGAAAACTCTCTCGAACTCTGTATATAATATAAGCAAAATAAAAAAGAAATTATAAGAATCGCGGTATGTTTGGCTAACTAATATCCTACCCTGAGTATTCCGAAGACCTAGAACTGAAAAAGAACCGAGAAGGTACAAAAATGACCAAATAAGATCTTTACAAAGACTAAACTTGAACTAGAACTGAACTAGAACTGAACTAGAACTGAACTAGAACTGAACTAGAACTGAACTAGAACTGAACTAGAACTGAACTAGAACTGAACTAGAACT
>NC_060954.1:52249642-52276027 GCF_022045245.1 Lucilia cuprina
CAGTTCTAGTTCAGTTCTAGTTCAGTTCTAGTTTAGTTCTAGTTCAGTTCTAGTTCAATTCTAGTTCAGTTCTAGTTCAGTTCTAGTTCAGTTCTAGTTCAGTTCTAGCTCAGTTCTAGTTCAGTTCTAGTTTAGTTCAGTTCTAGTTCAGTTCAGTTCTAGTTTAGTTCTAGTTTAGTTTTATTTTAGTTCTAATTCATTTTTGGTTCAGTTCTAGTTCATTTCAAGTTCTAATTTTATTGTCTACAAATATATTTGGACTTATTATTTATTATAATTTCTTAAAAAAATTACACAAAACACATCCATTTGTCTGTTCTCATGTCAGAATAATTTTTGTTAAACCAGCCTTTATTTAAACATGTACATAGATTCATACATATATGGATATGGATGTATAGTACGTGTTTTTAAATACACTTATTGCAAGCAATGGAAGGGATTTCAGAAAGCGGATTCTCTTTCCTTTTAGTTTGCCAAAGAAAAGTGTTGAAACATTTTTATTAACATATACATACGTATATGTCGATTTTGTTTGTACAAAAACATAAGTATGGGAATAATATATATAAAAACTTTTCATTCTTATTGTTCATCTTCGTTTTTTTTGTTGTTTGTTTTGATATGTGTCTTGTGTTTGAAACCATGTCACTGACATGTGTTGCACAAATGTGTTTTTTTTGCTTGTTACTTTTGGTTTCTCTTAATAGGTTTATCTGTAAGACTATAGAATAATATATAGATAAGATCGGTGTTGCCAAATTGCCATTAGAAGTATTTGAAATTCATATAAGTAGATAATCATTACTTTGAGCTGCAGCAGGCTAAGTAAAATTTATCAAATGTGTGTTGAAATTAGATAAATGGTTCATTAACTTTTGGTTATATATATAATCCCATTTTTGTCACATTGGCAACTCTTCCTTAAAGTAAATGTATTTCTTGTATTTTTAAAGCTTTTAATAAAAAGTTTTTTTTACATTTTTATTGATTCATAACATTTTCAATTGTCTTGATCTGAAACATTTATTTTTTTAAATTTCTTAATTTTTCCTTGTTTTTTTTTAATAATACTTAAAATTATTAAACAAATCAGAGGACAATGAATGAGCTTATGATATGTTGACACTATCGTTTTAAAAGCTTTTAAGTTTTTTATACAAATATTGTAAATTTATAAAGAATTAATCCAGGAGTAGAATCCAGGATAGAACTTAAAAAATATATGCAATGAAGCATTCGTATAATTCTTCTTTTTGGGAGCAATGTTTGAATGTTTCCGCCATATTTAATCCAATTTTTTTACATATTCTGTGATAGCACGGACTTGGAAACTAGTTTTTGAAACAGATTTTTGCACCCATTTTTTCTAGTTTAGAGCTATCCGTTTTCTAAACACAGACAGGCACTTGAAAAGGCTTCACTTAGACAACAACTTGAAAAAGTCATAAGAACTACTGCTCTTCTTATAACTGGCGCTCTCAGAACGAATCTTTCAAAGGCGCTGTTCAATATGCTTAACTGGCTCCCGGTTAACCTTCTAGCCAGGCCATTGGCTATGACAACTTCATCCAGATTGAGTGCAACTGACAAATGGAAACAGTACTCCATAGGCCATGCTAGGATCAGATATCTCATACAAATAATCCGTATAATGTTAATTATTGTAGTCCGGTACCGTCTCAAGTGAGAAAGTTCGGAGTCTCAAGAATCTCTCCTTTCACTAAATAATTGTTTCCAAGTGTACACAGACGGATCCAAGACGGAGAATGAAGATTTGGAACGAAAATCTCCTTCTGACTTAATGATGAATGTAGTAACCTTCAGACTGAAATATTGATAAAGAGGGCGTTAAATTGGAATATAAGAATTTATACCGATAGTCAAGCTGCTATTAAATCCCTAACTGGTATGTGTTACACATCTAAAATTGTCCATGAATGCCGGACGTCACTCAATGAGATGGCGAGATATTAGAACATTACCCTAATTTTGAGTAAAGGGGTACGAGTTTTTATATGGCTATAGTATTGCTGATTCCTTGCATGCTTAGCTGACTGGAAATATATAAGTTTTGCAGTATTCCACTTCTTGCAATAATGAAGCAGATCACTGAATACTGACTCTTCCTTGCTCGCGGCAAATGGTCACTTGAGCAACAGTGCTTAACATCTAGAGCGCTGTGGCACACAAATTGATCCACACAAGTCTAAATATTTTCTTGGTCTTCAAACACTAAGTTATCACTGGCCACTGTAAATTTGGTAACCATGCTAGACGCGTTGGTCTTCAGTTCAACGATTACCGCAGAGTTGTCAAAACGAGGATGAAGAAGATACTCTTACTCATCTTCTCTGCGATTGTCCTGCATTGGCGGAGGTCAGATTTCTGACTCTTAGATCGACATACTTTGGTGATCTGTCCGATTTGTCAAATGTTCAATTAGAACGTCTTATGGAATTCATTAATATGTCAAAATGGGTGTGAATCCAATAATCACACTATTTCATCCATGGCAGCTGGTCTGATTTTTCTCTTTCTCAAAAATCTTACTCCCATTCTCACCTTCACTCTTCCCTATCTCTCTCTTTTTTTCCTACAGGTATTATTACAAATAGTTCAACATGGACCCATGTAAAGCCGAAACGGCGCCAGTGATAACCTAACCTAAAGCTATCCTTGTAACAACAGGTTTCTGTTAGTGTTTTCTCTAATGTTTCGCTTCACTACTATCTTCTATCTAAGAGCAAAACCTCACAGTTTCCTACAATTTATTTTAAAAAATTCCGGTAAATCAAGGTCTTTCGTTTGTATGCTTGTGTTGTGATTATGTTGTTGTAACAGATTTGATGTGACTGGATATCCTTTCCTGATGATATAACTTCAGGTGGATACAGATGGATATCGAACAGGTCCAGTGTACATAGATGACTTGTCCTTTAATCGGCATTGATCGATGTGTTTATAGATAAGAGTGAGTAAGAGCGACGCTTGGCTGGGAGTGCCGCATTCTATCTTAAATACATGTTTCGATTAGGAGGATATCCAGCAAGGTTCTCTGAGGTTGATTTAGTGCTTATGACCTCACTCTTACCCATGCAATGTGTACGCTGAACTTTCTGTAGTGAAGCCTTACATAGGATCATAAATGATCACTTGATAACTGCAGTTTAAGGAGGGTGTAGGGCTAATATTTGTGAATATTACTATTATTACCAGCCACACTTGGAATGTGTAGGGTATATTTATCAACTAATTTTGTTGCATTTTCAGAGAATACAACTTCATTATAACTTAATTTTAAAACACAAGGCTTGTGTTATTTTCTCTTCTCTTTTCGGCAATATGTGTTAATAATAATAATGAAATCAAATTTCATTTAATTTATTTTCCTAATAAAAAAATTTTACTTGGTTGACGACAAATATACCACAAATGTTGTAAATGACACTGTCTGAGTAAATGTCCTTTCTAAGGAAAATACAGACAGGACAGTCTCGCGTATACTAACGTTTAAAAGTATTTGTTGAACAAAGGGAACAAATAACACGAGTAGACACAAACACATTGTGTATGAGTGCAATACACTAGACACTTATTGCATCCTTTTTATTTGTTTTTCTTTTTTTTCTTAGTGTGTGTGTGCTCATACAGGATATAAAAATGATGACGACGGTGCAACAGCAACAACTAAACAAAACAGCACAGAAAAAAAAATAGCAACGTCTTTATTGAAGAGCTCTCTAGATGACTTGAAAGTGAATGTTTGAAAGGAGTACAAATAACAGAGCAGCAGCAACAACGTAAAACACAAAAGGATATACATACATACGTTACACATGACTTAATGTTTGTGAGCTTGTATGTTTAAAATTTGTCCTTTTTTTAGTTGTTGTATTTGTATATATGTGTCACTAGTGTGTCACATGCAAACTTTTTAAAAGAATGACTTGAAACCAAAAAAAAACTCTCAAATCTTACATATGCAAAATACCAAAAGCAGTACTTCAATATTTGTATGTATTGTTTTTTTTCTTCTCGTCCTTTTGTGACAAAAAGCAAACAATTGAAATTTTTTCTTTTAGAAAAAACTCAACTTTTGTTTTAAAACTACAATTTGTTGAATGTTTTTTTTTTTTTTTGCCCGTTTATTACTACCATCACACCCCTTTTTGGAATAAATGCTTATAGCAATTTGTATGCAGGATTTGTTATATATTTTAAAACATTTTTTAATTTACCCCAAGATTTTTGTAAAAAAAATCATATCTTTTTTGTTTTATCAGACAAATTTCAGCAGACTGTGCAGCAGCAACACCGCTTCTAAATAAAGTCTTTGTTAAAGAAAAAAATGCACTACTTATTACTGGGTATATAGAGTAAATATACTTTTGGTACTTTATAAAGAGTAGAGTTTAAAATGTTTGTTAAATTACTTAGGGAGATTTAATTAAGGAAACACAGGAGAAGGGAACGTTATTAAAGGTGTTTGTGTTTTAGCTTTGTTTTATAATGAGAAGTTAAATTGTAGTCTTAGATATGATTTATTAAAGTCATGGAATATGTGACAGGTCAATGATGTAAATTTGTTGTATATATAAATAGGGCTTACGCGATATTGGAATATCTCACAGCACTTTAAGTAATAAAGTCTAGAATCATTGCACAATTCTAAAATAATTTAGCAATGATCTCTCTTTTGCTTTGTTGTTGCTCTGTTGAAGCTACTAATGGTGACTAAAGACGCTATGGGGGCGATATTTCTCCAAAATATCTCACAGCACTTGAAGTAATAAAGACTAGAGTCATTGTACAATACTAAAATGATTTTGCAATGACCTCTCTTTTGCTTAGTTGTTGCTCGGTTGAAGGCACTAATGGTGACTAAAGAAGCTATGAGTATGATATATTTCCAAAATTTTAACAGATTAAAAGATCTTAGAACTTGACGTTTCAAGGTTTAAAGTCTTTTCGTAATTCTATATTGATTTATCTATGATTTCTCTTTGGCTGAGATGTCACTCTGTTAAATGCACAAATGGAGGATCGGTTTCAGCATGTGAGAAATGAATTGTCTTGTGTGAATTATTGCTCCATGAAGATGGTGTTAAACTCTGCAAGAGCTTTAAACTGATTTAGCAATGATATATCTTTTGCTTAGGTGTTACTCTATAGAAATTACAAATGGGGGATAAAGAAGAGCTGTTAGGAGAACGATATTTTGTCGAAACGTTTAAACATACAAAATATAAAATCTGTCATTTTTGTGTCAACAAAGCGTCATATTTTGGGATTTTTTACATTCGTTGAAGCAATCGATTGCTTAACGAAGCTTATGGTGTTTGTAATCTATCGGTTTCAAAGTGTGAGAGATGAATTGTGTGGTTTAGAAGTGAAGATTTTAAAGATCATAAATGATTACTGCATGAAAATTGATATCAAATTCAAAAAGAGATTTGTGCCATTCTAAACTGATTTATTTCCCATTTATTTCAGCATTCTTAGACACACTCTAGGTATACGTATGGGTGAGGCCTAAATCAGGAGCGCATTCACTTGGGGTGTGAAAAAATATTTAGAAAAAAGATCTTGGAAAATTTGCCTCCGCCACAGTATACTGGATAATTTAACCGACAACTGCATTTGTGTTTCGGTACGAAATTGGGCTTGATTATTTCTAGACCTCAGAAGAAGGGCAGTTCTTTTGAAGTAGACTCCTTATGTTGACAGAAAACCTAGAATTTTTATAGTTCTGCCTTCAATTCATACCATCATACTAACTTTGGACTTGATTGTATACTGAATAGACTTCAAATTCTCTTCTATTTAAGGTCACCGTATTCTCTCCTTTAATTCACTACTCAAAGACTCCATATGGAACTTTTTCACCAACCTTACGGATCCTTTACATTTGTTAGGTTAACATTATCGAGATACATACGTCTTGGAGATATCACCCTAATTGTCTCTGGCTATCAGAAAAATTGTAATCTCTGTTGGTGATAATTATGCAATCCATTTTATCATGGACTTTTTTGTCTGAGTATCGGTTACCGTATTTTCAATGAAGACCTTCATCTTGATCTTGATGCTAGATCCCATCTTAGTGTATTGCAATCCAGGGGTAAAGAGGTGCTACCAACACCTCTAGTCTGCTCTATAAACTGCTAGTCCGGGACTATAAACTGCTAGTCCGGGACTATAAACTGCTGTTTACATTTCAATTTTGGCTTGACCTTGGCTTGATACTACGGGTGGCCAGTTGCCCACAGGATAATGTCTTGGCTGATCATTCGGTTGGGGTTCCTTCGGAATCCATATAGTGGCTGTGGCTAAACACAATCTCGCGGGATTATTGTTCCTGGATGCTAGGAGCGGTACAAATAACAGGGCTTCACTGGTGTTTAATAAAATTTTGGATTTGATGTGACAATGTAAGGATAAACGATGTGGATTTTTTTGTGTTTAGTGGTGTTTTCTGGTGTCTACTCTGATCCTATAAAAGGGATGGAGTAATTTATGAATTTCACAGATGGAGTTATGGTGTGCTAAACTATAGTTAAGCATGACGGAAAGGATGTGGTGCAAGATCGTTACTGCCATTTACCCAGTGAATGAAAAAGATCACCGTGAAATAGGCCGTCAAGGCAGGTGTTCACGTAAAGCATTTCGACTTAAATATCTCCCCGTTTATAGTAATTCATATAAAAATAGCTCTCGGTAGTGATTTGCGCGTTATGTTTCAACGACTCAATGCTCCTACAATTTGTGTTTCCAGTATGCGATCGGTTACGTTATTTCCAGAATTTAAAGCTTATTAATAAAAAAATGGAGTTAAAAATCTGTTAGTCTGTTTAATTGTACCAAGGACGGTCACTGAGATCATATTGCCCAGAAAAGAGATTCAGTTAAGACTTGTTAAACTGACATTCTGCCCACTCGAAAGCCTTATTAAGAGCCTTTACGGTCTTGAAGCAAAATAATTCCTTATCCCTTGGAATTATGATGTAATCTTCTGACAAGTAGGCGCCAATGGATTTTTCACTTTAATCCGTAAGAATCGGTTCCATTTCTTTCTATTTCCTTAATTTTAATAACAGTCCACGAAATTGTTAATAATTCCATTGACTAATAGAAATTTTCTATTCCATCTCCCTTGCTAAGTATCCCTGTCTCTGGCTCTGTTCTTCGATGGGTTTTTAAGTACTCTTTTTTCATTTCATAGGACATTCATGATAGCGGAAATATTTAAAACAAAAGCTTTTTAATTCATTTGTTCTTAGTGATTCACATTTTTATTCATAAATTAATTTTTTTTTTCTACTTTTTTTATGATTTTTTTGCAAATTGTTGCCTTTGCCTTTTGTTTTAGGTTGTTTTCGCTGGAGGAAAAAAATTCATACATTTTTTTAGGGGTTGTTTAGTTTGAGTTTTTTTAAACAAAAGATTCAGTTTTTTCTCTGTTAGTACTCTTTGAACATATTTAATGTTTTTTCTTTACATTATTGCGTTTTTAGTTAAGTGCAATTTTTACAAATGTTCAGCCAGGATTCATGTTTTTGATTTTTATGTTTTTTTTTCTGCACTTCATGGCCTTTTGTCTGATTTTTTTTGGGGGTTTTAGGGTTTTTAAACAAGAAATAATAATAAAAATAATCATAAATTTGTAATCAATTACATGATAATTTTGTGGTTGAATTAACAGGAATATAGTGATTGAACACACAAATAAAATATGTCCTCGAAACTGTGAGATTAGTTTTAAATATATTTTTATTTTGTATGTCTATAAATTTTGTTATATTTCCCTTATTTTCAAACAAAAAAAATTTATAAATACAATAAATTAAAATCTACTCAATAGACTATATCCGGTGTAATAGCCGAACCAAACAGAAGCAACAAAATAATTTTCACATACAATTTAGTAGCTGAGTTATAAAATTCAAACTTAAAATTATTTTCCCGCTAAAAACACAAGGAATTCACACACAATTTAATGGAATTCATAAAAAAACATATATTCATCACTTTATACACAAAAACATACACACATAATACATACAATTCATACATATGTAAATATCACTAAACACGAGTATCTAAACTAATCAACAATTCTTATTAGTGCGACAGACAGAGGGACGGATGGATAGACGGACGGACGGACGGACGGAAAGATAGACACCAACCAATATTATTCAAATCAGATCACATGTATGACTTGGGACTTTCATTATATGTACTGTCTGTCTATCTAAGACCACTAACAGAATGTCCATATGAGCATACATAGTATTTATAAATATATGAAGATTATTCACAGTTTTTGTTTTCATTGTATGAATTTATATAGAAATTTAAAAATTTTTGTCGCGACGCATTTAAATGAGGGTTTATCATTATCAACGATCACTATTATCATCATCATCATCATCAGCATAAAAACATCATTACAATCATTACTATTTGTTACTATTTACAATCATCAGTAGATGAAACTTTACAGTGGGCAGTTCGACAAAGAGTGTATGCATTTGGAAAAAACACATTGATTTTCACTAACGTCTTACCATCTGATCAGTCAGAGAGCTGTAATTCGTTATTACAATCTTTACTATTTGTTACTATTTGCAGTCGTCAGCAGAGGAAACGTAACAGTGGGCACTTCAACAAAGAGTTTATGCATTTCGGAAGAGACATTGATCTTCACTAACGTCTTACCATCTGCTCAGCCATATGGCTCTACCATCTGATCAGCGAGATGGCTCTACCATCTGATCAGACAGAGGGCTCTAATTCGTTATTACAATCATTACTATTTGTTGCCATTTGCAGTCATCAATAGAGGAAACACAACAGTGGGTACTTCAACAAAGAGTTTATGCATTTCGGAAATGACATTGATTTTCACTAACGTCTTACCATCTGATCAGTCAGAGGGCTCTAATTCGTCTTTCGTGTTAAAAGCACTCTTTGTAAACGAAACTAAAAACAATTGTAACTTAAGTGTCACTTTTGTAAGAGAGATCGAAGATAGTCGTCACTTTACAAAATGTCGAAATGCTTTACGTGAATACCGATCGTGTTTGTCTGTATTTCTTATACGATAGTGTTAATTTTTGTACATCACTCAAATACTCGAGCAGTCTATTGCTGTGCCATTTCGTTACTTTCGAGATGCAAAAACATTACTTCCGTTTACAATCATGCAGCTAGGATGGTCTCTGTTGAGTCGGTAACAGCACCTTAAGATGTATTCGATAGACTACAAAAGGAATACATCAAATTAGCTGAGGATGTTGCTGCCGTAATATGGTATGAATAGAGTAAATCGTGAACATAATCGTACAAGGAATATATGTTATCACTTTAATTAGATACCTTTCATTAATCACAATTCAACCCAGCACAATTCTAATTCATTTAACACACACATAGAGCGGATAAATTCCATATACCTCTACATTCATCCGTACTCTATAGGTTACCTATTGACTTCGGCAACAGTACCGAACTTATTTTAAATTTATTCACGCGTATTTGGGTTTATATTACAGCCACCACTTGCACTGTGAAGGGACTTCTCTAGTAGCCGGGACAATACAAAGATCAAAACATTGTCCTACTGGCTATCGGTTCCCAGGTTCATTCACCTCTTTATAACTTGGTCAAAACGGAGTTTTCGATTCTTTTCAACAGTTCGCGTGCACGTTAACCAACCTCTTTATAATCTATGGAGTTACAACGATTCTCTTTAACTTTTAGAACAAGGACATGTTAAAATATCCTTAATAGCATGTTAAATATACAATTCGGTACTATAACTCCATAGTATATGCTATATATAGATTAATAGGGCCTTAATAGAACCGATTCTCATGACTTATATATTCTGTTAAATGAACTTCGAAAAAAAGCTTTAAGATCCATATCGGAAGAAGACCTATTTATTTTGAAAGATTAGTTTGATCGCTAGCAAATCATTTTTGTTATTTTCTATCCCAAAACCGAAATTTGTTAAAAGATTTTTCGAAAATAAACAGGATGTGTTATAGGGAAAGAATGGTCAGGATGTGTTGAATGGTTGTTATACAATTTATTTTTTCAAAATTTTGTCTTAGTACTGTACTTAGTACTTAGCATTTTTAAGCTTTTCCATAGACAAATATGCGAACAGATATAGCTGGATGGTCTTGGAATAAAGAGTCAAAATATTTTTTTTGTAGGTCCACGATCAGACTTTTGATGATGGGTACAGAAAACTCAATACTTGTATCGATGTTCATTTAGAAAAATAGTACAAGTGCGTGTGGAATTCAGCCCTTTTAGGGGAGTTAACTTAAGTTAAAGGGGACTTTAGAAAAAAGTACTTTTTTACGATGGTACTTTTTTAATTTTGTGTGGGAATATTAATCATGAATTTTTTGTTAAAATTTCTGTGTAAAGGTACTCTTTACATGAAAATATCAAATATATTTTTTGTGGTACTTTTTTCGTTTTCATCACGGTACCTTTTAATTGTATTCTAAATTGAATGAGATCTTATAAAATTGTTGATACTTTTTCCACTAATAGTACTTAAGCAAATTTTTGATAAAATAAAAGTAAAAATTGAGTCAGAATCCTCAAAAGGTACTTCTTGACACTTTTCCTTCAAATGGAACTTTCAATATCGAACAT
The DNA here is from genome assembly GCF_022045245.1 of Lucilia cuprina. Classification (NCBI taxonomy): domain Eukaryota; kingdom Metazoa; phylum Arthropoda; class Insecta; order Diptera; family Calliphoridae; genus Lucilia; species Lucilia cuprina. The sequence goes on from NC_060954.1 coordinate 52,260,326, forward strand.
AAGTACATAGGTATCCAGCAGAAAAAGAACTTCCAAAGAAGTGGAAGGGTTTAATTAAAATAAAATTCAGTACAAAAAATATACCTTCAATTTTAAACAGAATTAAATTCTTTTCACTTCTTTGGAAGTCAATTAACATCACTTCCATATAAGGTAAACAAAATCACTTAGTGCTACTTTTAAAATTCTGATAAATGTTATTCTTTTGGAATAACATTTATCAGAAATTGAAGTTATTACGAATTGAAATTGTAATGTTATAGATTACAACTAATTTGTATTCTTTTTGCTTCTTTAGATGTTAAAAAACATCATTTTCACAGAAGGTACACAAATTCTCTTAGTGCTACTTTTGAAATGGTGCTAAATGTTATTCTTTTGGAAGTACTTCTTTTTTCATTTTTGCTGGATACTTTTGATTAATCTACAAGTACTTTTGGATCATTGTTCTTCAAGTTTCAAAATTAATTATTTTAAAGATTGAACCTAAAGTTCTTTATAAAGTTGGAAATGTCAGAAAAAGTGAAAATGTCATCTGTTGCTATTTTATAACAGTTTTTCAACTTTTCGCTTCCCTTTTAGAATTTAAACATGAAAATGGTTAATTTTTTTTGTTGTTTTTGTTATTTTCTACTGTTTTTATCTATTTTATTTTTGCATATAAAATTTCTTAGTGTTTTAATAAAAAGCCAGAGGACTAGACATTGATTTGATTTTGAAATTCAAATGGAAAACAATTTTGTTATTTATATCCCAGCGGTGAGTGTGTACGTACATGTGTGTGTGTGTGTGTGTGAGTATTTAAGATTGTATTTTTGTTTTTATTTTAATTTGAATTTCAATATAATTGTGATTTAAATTTTACTTGTTGATTTTTTTTCCTTCATTCGTTCGTCTGTTGTCCGTTTTTCTATGAATCTTTTGTTTTTTTGTTTGTAAATGTTTTGTTGTCAGTTTTATTGTGTTCAGGATCATTAACATTTAATGACATGTCGAAAAAGTCACCATGATAACAACCACTTTTACAACTACCACCACCACTATATACAACTACATACCACTATCATTGTTTTCATCATCATTATTATCTTATTTAACATTATTATATAAACTCATAATGTTATTTGAGATTTGATTTCTAATTTGACTGCCTGACGTTGTGTCTGGCGCATACACTTAATTTTTCATGGTTTTAATACTAAATCCAACCAGCATGTTTGTTTGATTCTTCCTTTTTATAGAAATTCATTAAAACAATGTCAATTATTTGCATTGTATTAAAATTGTATTTTAGTTTTTTTTTAGAAATTTAATCTGCTATTTTGGTAAAGATTTAAGGGAATTTTAAACGTATTGATTTACTTAATAGCCAATGTGTCATGAAATCGTTTTTTGAGGATAAAGACATAACTTTTAGATTGAATTTAAATTAATTTCAAATGTTCATTCTTTATTAGAACTTAAGTCAATTATAAACAATATATGACATTTATGTTAATTTGATTTTCATTATTTTCTTATTTTCTTCCTGAAAATTTTAAATTTTTTACATAATTTCATTTCCTTAAGTAATTTTTTAGTTTCCCCTTGAATTTAAATTTCTATAAAACTAAATAATTATTTTTAACACATTTAATTTCCCATAAAACATCATCATTAGTACATTATCATCATCGACAACTTACAACTCTCTAAATGTTGTGTAAATGTATTCAAAAGTAAAACTTTTCTATCGTTTTTTACTTTGCCTTCATTTATTTATTGAAAATTGCCTTAATTTTCCAAATGAACTGACTTTTAGTGTATTTTTATTTATAACAAAAAAAAAAAAAAAAAAGCAAATTGATTTTTTCAGATTTTTTTTTTTGATTTTTTTGTCATGACAGTTGCTATTGATTTATAAAGTTTTATCGTGGTTATTATCACCCACGCGAAAAATAAGGAAATATATTGATGTGCTTATACTGTTTGTAACAAAATGATATTCTATTATTGTTCATATAGACCGAAGATAATGAACTTGATTGTAATCCATCAAAAATAAAACGGATGTGGTGTTTATTGACTTCCAAAGAAGCTAAAATATCGAAACCCATTTTATTTGTTTATGTTAACATTATCTAAATTAAATTTGTTGCATTCTATAATACAACAATAATAATTTTCACATAAAAGAACATCAAAATTACTTCCTAAAAATGACTGGGTAATGTATAGTCTTTAGAATTGAATATAAAAAGTTTTGACCAACGAATAGTCTATAGATTTGACTATAGAATAATCTATAGCATTCACTATAGAATAGACTTGTTTATAGAATAGCCAAGAGCCTTGACTACTCAATAGTATATAGTTTTCGCTATAGAATAACCTATAGACTTGTTTATGGAAAAGCCAATAGCCTTAACTATTCAATGGTATATAGTCTCAACTATAGAACTGTCTATAGTCTTGACTATAGAATTGTCTATAGTCTTGAATATAGAATTGTCTATAGTCTTGACTATAGAATTGTCTCTAGTCTTGACTATAGAATTGTCTCTAGTCTTGACTATAGAATTGTCTATAGTCTTGAATATAGAATTTTCTATAGTCTTGACTAAAGAATTGTCTATAGTCTTGACTATAGAATTGGCTATAGTCTTGACTATAGAATTGTCTATAGTCTTGACTATAGAATTGTCTCTAGTCTTGACTATAGAATTGTCTCTAGTCTTGACTATAGAATTGTCTCTAGTCTTGACTATAGAATTGTCTATAGTCTTCACTATAGAATTGTCTCTAGTCTTGACTATAGAATTGTCTATAGTCTTGACTATAGAATTTTCTATAGTCTTGACTATAGAATTGTCTATAGTCTTGACTATGAAATTGTTTATAGACTTGACTATAGAATTGTCTATAGTCTATAGACTTGACTATAGAATTGTCTATAGTCTTGACTATAGAATTGTCTATAGTCTTGACTATAGAATTGTCTATAGTATTGACTATAGAATTGTCCATAGTCTTGACTATAGAATTGTCTATAGTCTTGACTATAGAATTGTCTATAGTCTTGACTATAGAATTGTCTATAGTCTTGACTATAGAATTGTCTCTAGTCTTGACTATAGAATTGTCTCTAGTCTTGACTATAGAATTGTCTCTAGTCTTAACTATAGAATTGTCTCTAGTCTTGACTATAGAATTGTCTCTAGTCTTGACTATAGAATTGTCTATAGTCTTGACTATAGAATTGTCTATAGTATTGACTATAGAATTGTCTATATTATTGACTATAGAATTGTCTATAGTATTGACTATAGAATTGTCTATAGTCTTGACTATGGAATTGTCTAAAGTCTTAATTATAGAATAGTCAATAGCCTTGACTTTAAAATAATATATATTCTTGACTATAAAGTAGTCTATAGTCCTAACTATAAAATAGCCTGTATAGTCATGACTATAGAATTGGCTATAGTCTTGACTATAAAGTAGTCTATAAACCTAACTTTCGAACAATCTTGACTATAGCAAAGTCTATAGTCTTTAATATAGAATAATCTAGACTATTATATTGAATATAGATAGCATAGTATATAGCCCTGACTAAAGAATAATCTATAGTCTAATATAAAGTCTAGTCTCTATTTTAGTCTATAGTCTATTCTATATTCTGGTCTACAATACAGTCTAGACTTTAGACTAGTATATTATCTACTCTATATTCTAGTCCATAGTAGTCTATAGACAAGAATAAATTATGGTCTAGTCTATAGTCTAGTATTAAGTCTAATATATAGTCCATTTTAGTCTATATTCTATTACATATTAAGATTAGTCTATAGTCTAGTCTATAGTCTAGTATATAGTCTGGTCAATAGTATAGTCTATCATATAATCTATAGTCTTGTCTATAGTCGACTCTATTGCTTAGTCTAATCTAGACTCTAGTCTATAGTCCAGTCTAGTCTGTAGTTCAGTCTATAGTCTAGTCTGTTCAAGTATAGTTTAGCCTGTAGTCTGGTCTGTGCTGTAGTCTGCATGCTAGTCTAAACTAGTCTATACTCTACACTATAGATGGACTAAACTATAGAATACACTAAAGACCACCCAGTAGATTAAAATATAGACTAGAATATAGAACAGACTCTAGACTAGACTTTAAACTAACCTGTATGCGAGACTTTAGACTAGACTGTAGAACAGTCTATGGGGTAGATTTATTAGACTGTAGACTAGACTGCAGTCTAGATTGTTGGATTATGTATTGAATAGTTTATAGTCTTGTACATTGTCTAGTATATTGCATAGTCAATGGTCTAGTCTACCATTATACTGGATTCTATTATAAATGCAGGTATAACGTCTGGGTGTAGTGTAGAGTATAGTTTATTTTCTAGTCTGTAGTCTACTCCGTTGTCTATTATCTAGTCTATTGTCTAGAATATATGCCAGTATGTAGTCTAGTCTATAGTATAGCTTATAGTCAAGTTTATGGTCTAACCTATAGTCCAGTTTATGGTCTGGTCTATAGTTTAAACGTGTCCTACTCTTTACCAGAGTCTAATCTTTATTTTGATGCATACACCCAGATCTATAGGAATATTTCACATATATTGTCTGAACTTGCAGGGTAAGACGTGTGTACTTATGTCTGGTGTTTTGTGAGCATGTATTTAAGTCATTATCCTCCTACTGGAGAACACGAATAACGACATCAATGATTGTGATACCAACCAACTCTCTAGCAAACATCAGCAGCATGTGAAAAGTACAAAAAAAAAAAACTTAATTATTGTGATTTTTTTTCCAACTCCTCTTAAACAATTTTTTTTGTATGATTTTTTATATATGGATTTTAGAGGTCTTTAGTAATTTTTCTGTTTGCTGTGTGTCGTTTCGTTAGTTGGTTCATTGGATGACTCGATGTTTGGTTGGTTGGTTGGTGATTTTTTGCGGATGATGAGGAGGAAGTGAAGAGGAAATTGTTTGCTGTTTTCTAAATCAATGCTTGCATTAGTAACAATCGATTTGATTTTCGGTAATTTCTAAATACATTTAATATACATGATGTTTTATATCAAATTTTTTCCCTCTATATGTATGTAGTTTATGTGTGTATGTGTTTGGAATATAAACGAGTAGTACATGAGTTAAAGTTAAAGATTGAAAGTTTTTTTTTTATTCCTTTTGGTCGTTCTCTCAATAGTTTTACGATATGAGTGTTGGTTTGTGTTTTTTTTTTGCCAGGATTTTCAGGATGAATGACGTTGTAAGTGTGTATATGTGTGTTAGTATGGTGGTTGATGTGATATTTTATTCAATATCAAAAACTACTTGTATAATATTTTTCTTATATGACTTGTGGAAGCATTAAATATTGAAATTTGTTCACTATAATTTTGATATATGTAAGTACACATGTGGTTCCAGATATAGTGGAGTTTAACAAATTTTATTTAAAAGTAAGAGAAATTGTTGAAATTTATTTAACAAAGGCCCATTTTACATTCATAAATAAAAATTAAAAAGAAAGTTTAATTGTGATTTTGTAATTAAAAATTGCACATACTTTTCTTTCCACAAGTGTATGTTGCTCTTTATAGCGATTGCTTAACTTCAAGCATTGTTTTTGTGGTTTCCAGTAAACTTTTAAGAGTCTCAAAAAAGGCGAGGGGGAATTTTGTGGTTTTGACATCTGTATTTAAAAGTAAAAAACTGTCAAAGTTAAGATAGAGAATTTTATGTATGTTTATAAGCTATATTTATAGGAATATATCTGAGAAATAAGTTAATTAAACTCATTTAACATTATTTAGCAAATTATTGGATATTTTGTCATGTAAAATGTTTAAAAATTATTCTAGTTCTTAAACAGATTTTGTAATTTTTATAATTATTCATCCTTGTTTGGGAATTAGTATTCAAGATTCAAATCTTACTATGGAATCTTGTGTAAAGTTAAAAAATTTAGAATGATAAATTATACAAGGATGTATTTTCAATGATAAGTGACTCTGTTAGTTTAGTCGATAGGTTTTCGTATGTCAGTTCGGAAGTCATCGTTTCGATTTTCAGCGGAATGATGTCTATAGTCTACTCCATAGTCTAGTCTACATAGTAGTCTATAGACTAGTCTATAGTCTAGTCAATAGTCTAGTATATAGTCTAGTCTATAGTCTAGTCTATAGTCTAGTCTATAGTCTAGTCTATAGTCTAGTCTATAGTCTAGTCTATAGTCTAGTCTAATATCTAGTCTATAGTCTAGTCTAGTATCTAGTCTATAGTCTAGTCTATAGTCTAGTCTATAGTCTAGTCTATAGTCTAGTCTATAGTCTAGTCTATAGTCTAGTCTATAGTCTAGTCTATAGTCTAGTCTATAGTCTAGTCTATAGTCTAGTCTATAGTCTAGTCTATAGTCTAGTCTATAGTCTAGTCTATAGTCTAGTCTATAGTCTAGTCTATAGTCTAGTCTATAGTCTAGTCTATAGTCTAGTCTATAGTCTAGTCTATAGTCTAGTCTATAGTCTAGTCTATTGTCTAGTCTATAGTCTAGTCTATAGTCTAGTCTATAGTCTAGTCTATAGTCTAGTCTATAGTCTAGTCTATAGTCTAGTCTATAGTCTAGTCTATAGTCTAGTCAATAGTCTAGTCTATAGTCTAGTCTATAGTGTAGTCTATAGTCTAGTCTATAGTCTAGTCTATAGTCTAGTCTATAGTCTAGTCTATAGTCTAGTCTATAGTCTAGTCTATAGTCTAGTCTATAGTCTAGTCTATAGTCTAGTCTATAGTCTAGTCTATAGTCTAGTCTATAGTCTAGTCTATAGTCTAGTCTATAGTCTAGTCTATAGTCTAGTCTATAGTCTAGTCTATAGTCTAGTCTATAGTCTAGTCTATAGTCTAGTCTATAGTCTAGTCTATAGTCTAGTCTATAGTCTAGTCTATAGTCTAGTCTATAGTCTAGTCTATAGTCTAGTCTATAGTCTAGTCTATAGTCTATCTATAGTCTAGTCTATAGTCTAGTCTATAGTCTAGTCTATAGTCTAGTCTATAGTCTAGTCTATAGTCTAGTCTATAGTCTAGTCTATAGTCTAGTCTATAGTCTAGTCTATAGTCTAGTCTATAGTCTAGTCTATAGTCTAGTCCAAAATATTTTCCAACTGTCCCACTGTGCTCTTATAGCTTTAGTTATACAACAACTCATATTAAATGCATATTTACTGTTATCAATATCAATATTACTTCAAGTAATTTTTTATAGTTTTGTTTTCATACATTCAGTAAGCTACACCCCCTTCCTCCCCTCACCTCACCATGCTACGATGTTTTATCGCTACCAAACATAACAACATTATGCACAAAAATCTATATTATGGGAATTAAGCGGAGTGGGGCGTGGTGTTGTAATGGTGCTGGCGTTGCTACTGCCTAAAGGTAATTGCAAAAATGTTTTTGTTGTTATTACAGCTTACTAAAACCATTACAGAATGGCGAGGTCAAAAAGTTAGAATATGAAAAGAAGCATTCGTGTGTTTTTTTTTTTTTTTTTTAGTATTACATTTGTTACATTTATTATTTTTCTGTTTTTTTTTTTTACTTTTTTTTCAAAAGAGCACTTAAGTGCGTGAATTAGCATACATTTGCCATAATCATACAGTGTTCATTTTTCACAATATTTTACTTTATATAGTCGTGTGAACATACATTGAGTTGCTTTTTATAAACAGTGCAAATATGTCTGACTGTCAGAAAGACAGACCATGTTTTTGGTATAATATTTTTTATTGTGCACAACATTTTATTAGTTTAATAAATATTTTAGTGCAAAAAAAAACAAAAAGAAAATAAAATAAAATTAAATATGCAGGTTTAATTTTACACTTAAAAACAATGATTTTTTTGTTTATAAAAAATATCATAAAAGCTTTTTCTTTAATAATGAAGAATTAAAAAAATGTCCTATTTGGAAAATAAATTTTAAATTAAAACTTTTCTGTTAAGAATATTTTAATTTTTAAAGGAAATTTTTCTTATTGGAAAATTTTGTGTTATAAAGAAAATTTTTCTTGTATGAAAGATTTTTGCTTTGAAACCAAATTTTTCTATTAAGAAAATTATTGTTTTAAAAAATATGTTTCTATGAAAAAATTGTTGTGGAGAAGGATTTTTTCTGTTAAGAAGTTTTTTGTTTTGGAAATTCTTTTATAAAGAAGTATTTAGTTTTAAAGAACATTTGCATTAACTAACAAACTAAATAACTAACTAATTAATTAATAAACTAACTAACTAACTAACTAACTAACACTAACTAACTAACTAACTAACTAACTAACTAACTAACTAACTAACTAACTAACTAACTAACTAACTAACTAACTAACTAACTAACTAACTAACTAACTAACTAACTAACTAACTAACTAACTAACTAACTAACTAACTAACTAACTAACTAGCTAACTAACTAACTAACTAACTAACTAACTAACTAACTAACTAACTAATTAACTAACTAACTAACTAACTAACTAACTAACTAACTAACTTACTAACTAGCTAACTAACTAACTAACTAACTAACTAACTAACTAACTAACTAACTAACTAACTAACTAACTAACTAACTAACTAACTAACTAACTAATAAACTAACTAACTAACTAACTAACTAACTAACTACAAACTAACTTACTAACTAACTAACTAACTAACTAACTAACTAAACTAACTACTAACTAACTAACTAACTAACTAACTAACTAACTAACTAACTAACTAACTAACTAACTAACTAACTAACTAATTAACTAACTAACTAACTAACTAACTAACTAACTAACTAACTAACTAACTAACTAACTAACTAACTAACTAACTAACTAACTAACTAACTAACTATCTAACTAACTAATTAACTAACTAACTTACTAACTAACTAACTTATTAACTAACTAACTAACTAACTAACTAACTAACTAACTAACTAACTAACTAACTAACTAACTAACTAACTAACTAACAGACTAACTAACTAACATACTAACTAACTAACTAACTTACCTCAGCAAAATATTTTTAAAATATTTTTTTTATTGAAAATGAAAATTTTCGCTTAAAATCAAAATTTTACTTTTAAAAAAATATCAAAATAAAATTATTCAAAATTTTTTCTAAAAACTTTTTTGGTATTTAATTCAATATTGATCATTTTATAATATTTTTTTTTAAACAATCTCTTTTCTTTAAATAAAATATTTTCGTTTGAAAACAAAATTTTCTTTAAGGAAATTTTAACTAAAATTTTTTTATAAAATTTTTTGTTCAATATTTTTTTTTTTTTTTTTTTTTCTAAAATTTCCTTAAAAAATTCAAACAATACAATATTGAACATATCATAATAAATCTGTAAAGAACTGTTTATATAAAGAAAATTTATTATAAAAAAATACAGACATTTAACAAATAGAAATAACAATTGAAGAAAAAATACATAAAAAACAGCCGCTTGAAGTCCTTAAAACAGAAAAAATACGGAATCAATATAAACAAGTACTTCAAACAGAAAAATACAACAATAAAAAAGCATAAAAATAAAACTTTAACTAATAAAAAAAATCAACAAGTTATCGAAGAAAAAAGAATAATTTACATTTTATCTAGAAAGAAAGAAAGAAAATAGTAAAAAAAATCGTATACTATTTTATCCAAAAAAAAAAACTAGTCAAATGTCTGACTGCCATCAATAAAGTTCGATTCCTTTTTTTCATTCTTTTACATTTTTGTGTCTATTTTTAATAACCTTTTTTTCCGACTTGTTTTTCATTCATTTGGTCTCCCGACAAATTCCCAATCGAGATTTTATAGTTGTCAATTTTATATGTATTCAATAAAGCAGCCAGAGAGGACAAGTCTCAAAAAAAAGGCTGAAACTTTTATGGGTTCTAGTATTAATTTACATTCAGTTATTTTAACAAAATTCAAGTTTTATGGAAAATACTGTTCAAGTATACTATGTATTTGAAAATACTTACGTTGTGTGTATATATGTGTGTGTGTCATTTTGATTGCTTGAACTTTAACGAATTTCTATGTAAAGTGTACAATTGTAATTCCCCTGATCCCAATGGTTAGAAAGCAATATAGAGAATATACAACAAATACATGTATATAAAAATATATATTAATGCATAATTCATCATCAGATTTCAAATATATATAGTGTAATTATTTTTAATAAATTTTTTTTTTTGGAAACCCATAATTTATCTCCAGTAGTGTTATGTATAGATTTTAATATCTAGCTAATCATACACAGAAAGAAAAATGGTAAAATTAACTTGTTTTCTCTAAATTTTCACCTTAAATTAACAATTTAAGAACGATTCGTTCTCAAAATAAGATCACATCGAGATTAATTAAAAAATCGAATGCAAAACTTTTTTAACTAAAATTTTGAAATCAATTTTAAAGCAAACAGTTGTATGGGGTCCAGGTGAAATAATGAACTGATCTTAACCATTTTCAATAGGCTTCATCTCTTTTAAAATCATCATTTCTTCAGATATTTTATTTTTAAAAATTCTCGAATGGGTTTACAATTTTATAATTCGCAATAGATGGCGTATCTTTTACACATGGTTTGTGTCTTCTATATTTGGAATTTGTCTTGATCACTCGATATAGTGTGAACATTAAAAGGTTTTTTTTTCGAAAATTTTGAAACAATTGGTAACTAGTTCTGGATACAGATCAACCATATACAATTAATACCAACTTATTTCCAACGCTTAGTCCCACAGCCACTCCTCTGTGGGGTATCTGTTGTTTTCGGCAACAGCACCGAACTTATCCCGAAATATTGACTTTACCACTACGTGGATCCCGAAGGAACATCAATCAACTGACCAGCCAGGACATAGTCCTTTGGGCAACTGCCCACCCGTAGTACCAGATTATGCGATGCTCTGGTCTGATCTCTTTAAATCTATGCAAGGACTAAGCCAGACAGTATACTGTAACCAATTTATTTAGTCCCGCCCAAACCAGAGGTATTGGCCACCACTTTATACCCCGGAATTGCAATAACACCTAGGCGGAGGCATCACCCAGGTCACATGCCCCCGGGGGGAGTCACATATACAGTTTCGTATCGATTTTTTATATTCCTTGTCTCGAAAACTTCTGCAATAACTGGCCATATATCAGTTTGTATGCGTATTCCATACGGCCAATCATACAGTGTCCAGTAATAAGGACAACTTTTTCGCTATAGAAATTAACAGCCATAAATCTGTTTTATATTCCGTAAATAGTTATTACCTGTGCTCCGATTATGATGTCGCCCAATTGCCAATAACATTTGATACCACAGCCCGTTTAGGGTCGAGACGGAAAATTAATGAAATTGAGAATCGATATTGACGAAAAGAAGAAACTTTTATAACAAATCAACTTAACCAGGAAGTGAATTCCATGAGGAACTTTATGTAAAGTAGAATCATTTGCAAAAAGATGGTGATATCCAGATTTAAGATGTCTGAAAATTGAACTCAGATACTTTACGACAACCATATGTTAAGCCCGACAACCATATTAATCATTTTTCCAAAAGCATGTTCTGTATTTGATGAGTTTCATATCATATCTTGAATGACCCTAGTGCGGAGAGTATTTTGCGTTTGTGTTGATTTTTGTAACACCCAAAAATACTGGTTCTACCATATTAGTTTCACCTAATTTTATAATCTAAATTAGTTTCTTAGTAGATTTCCCTCTGTCTGTATGTTTGTTTGTCTGTCTTTCTGTCGGTCGGTCTGTCTGAGTGTCCTTGTAATAGTTGTGTGCATGCTGCAGGTCACATACTTTTGAAATCGCCTCAATATTTCGAAAAATTTTTGTATAAATATACATGAAACTGATAATAATCGGGAGTCATAGAAAGTTCTCATAAGAAATGACTTTACGGTCAAAATTCTGCATAAATAAATATGTTTTTTAAAAAAATTTTAAGGATAGAACCATGTAGACCCTACCTCCATATAATCTCTAGGGAGGCGAAGTTTCAATATTTAATCGATTACATATTGAAAGACCTAAGTGGGTTGAGGAGGATAATTTGTCATACCCTTTTTGTAGTCCATACATTGTATCATCCACAATTAGGCTTTAAACGTTCATGTCTCCAAAAATGAACTGATATTTTGGCGTGTCATCCACAATTTGGCAGATTGATGGGATAAAGTTATAGCTTGCTATGAATGTTCCATATCGTAGGTATATCAAACGGATTTTTGTAAAATAACATTTTGAAGGTTTTCATTACTTAAGAACAAAGATTTTGTTTCGAAATTGTCCCCTTCAGAATGGGTTCTATGTTAGCTATATGCAATCGACTCGTTTAATGTAACGTTTCTTGATCCAGTTCTTGAAACAATGGTATGTAGTCAGTTCTGGAACTTATTCTCTTTCAGTACTTCTAGAATTAGTTTCTTATTTTTACACAACTATGGTAAGAGAAGAATACTATGGGCTTGTGTTGATGACTCTAACGTATAGAAAAATTGGTCATATTAAACTGTACCAGGGACTAAAAATTATTCTTAGTCAATTAAGCTATGTCCGTCCATCCAAATTTGGAAAAAATTTATTATTATCAATTACGAGTCGAACTAATTGGAAAGTTTGGCAAATTGATTCATTAATATATAAAGACTAATTACTTATTGATTTGTACTTCATTAAAGTTTTTAAATCAATGGATTGCCAATCTTGAATTCCAAGATTCCAAGAAAACTTTAGATCAATTCTGGAATTAAATTTCTTTTAGTTCTTTTGTACAAAACATTTAAAGAAAAAAATATGATTTAACGAATAGAAAAATTGGTCATATTAAAGCGTACCAAGGACTGAAAATCATTCTTAGTCAATTTAGCTATGTCCGTCTATCCGTCCGTCCATCCGTCTGTTAAAAATTTTGGAAAAAATTTATTATTATCCAATTAATTGAAGATTTTGGCAAATTGATTTATTAAAATATAAAGACAAATTAAATATTGATTTGTGCTTATTTATATAATATCCCCCAAAACTTAAACAAACTTTTTAAATTGTAAATTTTTTTCTTTAAATTTTAAGTAAAAAACAAATTTTAATATTTACCTTATTTAAACAAGTTGTAACAAAATTTTCGCGTAAATATGTATGTCTATAAGTATTTATACTGTTTAAAGTTTATATGTATATCACTCGTTTGTTATAATTATATTTTATTACAAGTAATTTGCAGTGGAGAAATACGAAAAAAATACCTAAAAAGCAAAAACAACAACAGCCATAATCTAAAAAAAGGCGACTACACTTTAAATTCTATGTAATGTTCACATATTTCCAATTTCCGCAGCTACATCCGGTCGCATAAAACTACACACAAACACACATACATATATAAAACTACGAAAAAAAAACAGTTTTTTTTTGTTGCCACAATTCACAGTTATACATAGTTTTTAACAAAAGTCTATGTGTAAGTAAAAAAAGTGTTTTAATTTAAGTACATACAAGTATATTTATGTGTGTGTGTACGTAAGGAAATGCATACATTGAAAATAATGAAAGAAAAATATTTAAACCGCATAGAAAAAAACAGTAATAGTGTTAAACTAGAAACTTTTGCAATAAGTATAAAGTGCAGCAGTAAAAATGAAAAAAAAAAAAAAACTAAAAACATAAATAAAAATAAAAGAAAGAAGCAGCATACAAGATATGCTTTTTATCTTTTTCTGAACAAACATCATTATTTATGAGAATTTTAGTTGTTTTTGCTGCTGTTGTAGCTTTTAGAGACAAAAATAAAACCAAACAATTTGTTTTACGTTACAGACACGCACATAGTCAACTTTACATATTTCTAAACGTATCTATTACTAACAGTTTCATTTTAAACACTTTTTTTGAATTTTTCTTTTGTTTTTTATTTCAAATATCTTTTACATTTTGCTTTAATTTCTGTTATATTTTTGCACTTTTTTCCTGTGTTATTTCTTTTTTATACATATATGTTTTTCAAAGTTTTTTATTTTTTTTTAAGAAAAAAATATATTTTTTTTGTTTTGCGTAATTTTATAACAATGACTTGTCGCGTTCGTTTACTGCAACTAAATGAATTTTAGAAAATTTGCAAAGATGCTGTAAACTCCCTCAACAAAATAAATAACATATTTTTTTAACCAACAATCTCACTCATGCAATGACAAAGTGTGACACTAACACACACTAATACAGTTAGAGGATTTGTTTTGTAATAATTTTACTCAATTATCTCTTATTAAATGATGACAACCAGCAACCAGCTAAATATAAGAAGAATTGAACAAAATCAAGCAACAACTGACAAAAGCTCTCTGTGCTAAACTATAGATACACTCATCTCAAGTTTTTCTCTAAATAATTTCTCTCAATTACAGTTTCTATTTGAGATTTGGGACAAAATGAACTCTAGCACATGGAGTTGTTGTAAAGGAAATGTGTATCCTTTCTCTCCTCCTATCTTTTAGTGTTTTTGCTGTTATCTCTAACTCACACTGTTATAGTATTACAGTTTATTAGAATTATGTTAATTAACATGAATTTGCTTGTTATGCGATGAATAAGAATCATTCTTCCTAACAAATTTCCTAGAAAAAAGATGCTTTTCTTGACAAGCAACTTTTCTATAAAAAAGATGCTAATCTTGACAAGCAACTTTTCTATAGAAAAGATGCTAATCTTGACAAGCAACTTTTCTATAGAAAAGATGCTAATCTTGACAAGCAACTTTTCTATAGAAAAGATGCTAATCTTGACAAGCAACTTTTCTATAGAAAAGATGCTAATCTTGACAAGCAACTTTTCTATAGAAAAGATGCTAATCTTGACAAGCAACTTTTCTATGGAAAAGATGCTAATCTTGACAAGCAACTTTTCTATAGAAAAGATGCTAATCTTGACAAGCAACTTTTCTATAGAAAAGATGCTAATCTTGATAAGCAACTTTTCTATAGAAAAGATGCTGGTCTTAACAAGCAACTTTTCTATAGAAAAGATGCTGGTCTTAACAAGCAACTTTTCTATAGAAAAGATGCTTATCTTAACAAGCAACTTTTCTATAGAAAAGATGCTTATCTTAACAAGCAACTTTTCTATAGAAAAGATGCTTATCTTAACAAGCAACTTTTCTATAGAAAAGATGCTTATCTTAACAAGCAACTTTTCTATAGAAAAGATGCTTATCTTAACAAGCAACTTTTCTATAGAAAAGATGCTTATCTTAACAAGCAACTTTTCTATAGAAAAGATGCTTATCTTAACAAGCAACTTTTCTATAGAAAAGATGCTTATCTTAACAAACAACTTTTCTATAGAAAAGATGCTTATCTTAACAAGCAACTTTTCTATAGAAAAGATGCTTATCTTGACAAGCAACTTTTCTATAGAAAAGATGCTAATCTTGACAAGCAACTTTTCTATAGAAAAGATGCTAATCTTGACAAGCAACTTTTCTATAGAAAAGATGCTAATCTTGACAAGCAACTTTTCTATAGAAAAGATGATAATCTTGATAAGCAACTATTCTATAGAAAAGATGCTAATCTTGACAAGCAACTTTTCTATAGAAAAGATGCTAATCTTGACAAGCAACTTTTCTATAGAAAAGATGCTAATCTTGACAAGCAACTT
>NC_060954.1:52276127-52295805 GCF_022045245.1 Lucilia cuprina
AGATGCTTATCTTGACAAGCAACTTTTCTATAGAAAAGATGCTTATCTTGACAAGCAACTTTTCTATAGAAAAGATGCTTATCTTGACAAGCAACTTTTCTATAGAAAAGATGCTTATCTTGACAAGCAACTTTTCTATAGAAAAGATGCTTATCTTGACAAGCAACTTTTCTATAGAAAAGATGCTTATCTTGACAAGAAACTTTTCTATAGAAAAGATGCTTATCTTGACAAGCAACTTTTTTATAGAAAAGATGCTTATCTTGACAAGCAACTTCTCTAGGATTTTTCTATAGTGAAGTTTTGTTTGTACTTCCTTACTTCTTAAGTTTATAACATTAATTTAATGTTTAATATTTATTTATAAGTTGTTCAATGTTTCTTAAAACCTCATTGTCAACATGAATAAATGCTTGTGTTATTTTAAATTCATTTTTTTGTACTTTTTTCTTAAACTAATTTACACGCTTATATAGCTCACATTTCAGACCTTCTATGTCTATAACAACCCTACAGTTCTAGGTGTTTGAACCAAACAACAAAGAATTAGGTTTATGAATAGAAATTGTTAGATATGTTTGTCTTACTTAAATAGATCACACTTGACTCTAACTAGAAATTAAAAGTTTACTTTATAACAGATTACTTGTAATGGGTTAAGAGCCTACTTGCTAAGTAACGGAATCTTTGGATTAGTTGATTATGCTAAAGTAGCTGTAGGCAAATATCTAATCAATTACAAAAGAAAGATAACTATTTGTCTATTTGACTCCTTTTAAAATCTACTGGGGTCTTTACATTCTAAAAAAGAAATATTAAGTAAATACTTATATACATATGAAAATGTTCGTAGATATAAGTATGTACATACATATGTATATAAATTTAAAACGAGACAAAATTTTTAACACATTTAAAATGTTTTCCACCTAAAGTTCAACATGAATAGCAGTAGTAGCGGAAAAATTTTCGTGAAATTCAGGTTAAATGCTTGTTACACTTTTTAAGTAGTAGTAGTAGTAGTCGTATAGTCGCGTTATCAACATTTTGCTGACATTTTGTTTTAAGCTTTTTTTTCACTCAAAAAAAGTTTCTTTCTATTTATGACTTAAAAAGTTTGCATGTAAAAAATGTGTATGTTTGTCTTTTTGCCTGTATGCTCTGCCATTTAATTACACTTCTGTATAGGAATTTTTTTCTTCATCCTCTTTTGTTTTTCATTTCCATTGCTGTTCTTGTATGTGTTTCCTTTTTTTGTGTGAGTGAATGAGTGAGTGTGTATCGTTGTTTTGACTAAAGGGAATTTTGTTCATTTTGTTAGTTTTTCATATTTAATGGTACTTACAGTTATTTCTTTTTTTTTCTTTCACATATTTTTTTCTGTTGTTTACAATTTGTTTCAACGCTACACCAACATACCGATAATAAAAAATTGTCTCTTTTTAATTACTAAAGAGAGATGGATATACTACATACACCTAGTATATGTAAACAGAGTTTCACACACACACACACATACATACGTATGAAGATGCATAAATATCTTTTTTTTGCAGCGTTATTGTTTTGTTTCCGTGTATAAATATTTAAGGAGCTGAAAAGATAACAACAAAGAAAGAGAATTTAATATTTAATAATTATTTTTAAATTAAGTGAAATTTTCAAAATTATATGATTAACAAAAGTTTTTTAAAAATATATTTAAGAATGTCAAAATTTTTAGTTTTCTTTTTAAAATATATCACATTGAAACATTAGTCTAAGACTTTAAAAATATATTATATGTTCTGGGTCCTTCTTAGATTCTAAGACGGTCAAGCCATGTCTTATCCGTCTGTATGTATGCCTGTCTGTATGTCTGTCTGTCTGTCTGTCTGTCTGTCTGTCTGTCTGTCTGTCTGTCTGTCTGTCTGTATGTCTGTCTGTCTGTCTGTCTGTCTGTATGTATGTATGTATGTATGTATGTATGTATGTATGTATGTATGTATGTATGTATGTATGTATGTATGTATGTATGTATGTATGTATGTATGTATGTATGTATGTATGTATGTATGTCTGTATGTCTGTCTATATGTCTGTCTGTATGCCTGTCTGTCTGTATGCCTGTCTGTCTGTATGTGTGTATGTCTGTCTGTCTGTCTGTCTGTCTGTCTGTCTGTCTGTCTGTCTGTCTGTCTGTCTGTCTGTATGTCTGTATGTCTGTCTGAGCGTTACAAACATCGGCTCAAACCCAGTATACCTTTCCAACTAAAGGGTTTTGAATACTAGCTTTCATATCTCACCGCATATTCTTCAAAAGAGCATAAAAATTACTTTTTGAGAATGGCTTCAGAAATAGTGAATTTGGAAATAAATAAAAAGGACATTTCTCCTATAACAAGCCTTTGTTAAAATTATCTTCTTCAGTACTTCCATGAAGTAAATTCATTATCTTTTTCGTTTCTTTGGATGTTCTTTTTTCATTCAATGTCTGTTGACTTCAAATATCGTACCAAAATCCATGTAAAGTTGTTGCCAGTGATTTCATAAGCTTATATTGTTTTTTCACAACAATCTTCATTGATTTGTTCCTCTTATTCTTGGTCTTCAAACTTTTTTAATTGATCTAAGCGACTTTGGTCTTCTACGTCAAAATCTCAGAGCCGCTAAAATATTTCACTCATATTAAAAGCAATTGGAACGTACTCACCATAAGTTTCGATAAAAAATATCCCTATAACTACTATTTATACTCTACACCACTTTAGTGGGGAGGATATTTTGGGTTTGTGCTGATGTGTATAACGTACAATAATATTGGTCCTACACCTTAAAGTATACAAATTGGGTCAGAATCATTTTCTAAGTCGATTTAGCTATGTCCGTCCGTCTGTCCGTCTGTCCATGTAAACCTTGTAATCAAACTACACGTCGCAATTTTGATGATAGTTCAATGAAATTTGGAACATGATATTCTATTGTTCTATGGACGAAGCCTATTGAAAATGGTTAAGATCGGTTCATTATTTCACCGGGCCACCATACAGTTGTACCCCCGAGTAGGGCTTGTAAACCTTGTAATTACACTACTGGTCGCATTTTTGGAGATAATTCAATGAAATTTTGCACATGATCTTTTATAGCACCGTATACGAAGCCTGTTGAAAAATGGTGAACATCGGTTCATTATTTCACCTAGGCCCCATACAATTGAACTATACCGTACTGGTACCTCGACAAAATGCTGAAAAAAAACAATTTCTATACTAGCCTTGATAACCCTCATGAACTTTATAATTATAGGCCCTTATTTGATCCTAGCCCTATGAAAAGCACCCATCAAAACTTTACTTAAATATCTACAGTTTTATTAAACAATATGTGGCTTAAGTATACCTGAGGCAAGGTACAATTCAACTTAAATACTTTATTATGAAAACTAATTTACATTTTATTCGTATACAAGTGTAGGATATTATATGCTCGGCCTCGTCCGACTAAAACTTTTTACTTGTTAATATATATGTAGTTTTAAACTGACACTCGATACAAATCCATAAAAATCTATAAGACTCTTACTCAATCCTAAAATTTTTACAACAACTTACCACTAATTACCTATTCAAAATTATTATCAAATTGTGTCTCTGTTTTCTTCTTTAAACATTAAAAAAAGGAATCTGAAATGATTGAAAAAAAACCCTTTACATCTAATTGTTTTATGTGTAATTATAACATTGTCCTTTATAATTGTTGCTTGCCTCACTTTTATGTTTCTAAATACCCAAGTGATTATCATCAAACCATTGTTTTCATTTCATACTTCCGTTTCCGTTTTAATTTCTTGTGTGTATGATTCTGTACCTTTTTTTATTTGCGATTTGCTTTTAGTTCAAATATAGACTATCTCCTTTTATAAAAAAAATAATGATGAAAATAAAATTAAAGAAAAACTGCTAAAGAAATACATATTTTCGAATATTTCCTGTTTTGTAGTTATTGTTGTTTTTTGAGTTAAGTTTGAATATGTCATAGAAGGGACTTTGAAGACCAAAAACAATAGCAAAATGTGTCATTATACCTGACATTTTCATAATTCTTTTCGCACTGACATCTACTGTCATCATAACCCAACATCAGTGACTTTAAAAAGACCATGAGAATTGAACAGAAAGGAAAGGGATAGATAGAGAGAGAGAGAAAGAGTTTATTAAAGTTATAGGTTTAGGCATAGACAGGTATATAAAGTACCCTATTATAACATAAGGTTGGTCTATCTGTTGAGCTTTTCTAAAATGTTTAAATTAGTTCCACAAAAGAAACCAATTCAATATAAATTAAAAAAAACCTTCTTGTGACCGAAAACTTCTATAACATCGATCAATTTTAGGGCATATTTAATTCGTCTTAATTTGCTATTAAATCATTCATTAATACAATTTTTATTATTGCTATTATATATATTATACCAGAAATACAAATCACAACAATAACAACGAAATCAGGAAAAACGAAACATAAAACAATAAAAAATAACAACAATTTTAATTTAAAAAGCTGAACAGACGCTTAAGGACATGACAAGGGGAAGGAAGTTAAAGCAAAAAATAAAACAAAAGAGAAAAAAAAAATACTCCAATTAACCAAACACATCTTAAACGAATTTTGTGGCGTTGATTAATGTATTCGTATTTTCCTTGTGACAGGACATGGGTCAGTCTTTTTTTTACACACACACACACATATATACATTGTATTACAATTATGTATGTATATTTATTTGATTTTGTACAACTTCTCTTCCACCAGCTTCATTTGTTTCTTTTTATTTCAATTCCAAGAAAAAAATCTAGATTTTTGCTTGTCTTCATTCTTCAATGTCCTAACCCCCCCCCTCTCTTCCAGTTGCTGGTGTGTGCAGAAAGCAACATGTTTTTATACTTCTTAATATTACTTTTAGGGTTCTTTTAAGGATATTGTTTGCAACAACTACAACTATAATATAAAAAGAAGCATTTGTTATTGTTCTTGTTGTTGCTGGCTATTTTTTGAGATACAAAACAGCTGTATTTAAGTTTACTTTAGTTCTGATGTGTAAGTATTTTAAGTTTTATATGTAGTTGGAATCACTTTAACAAATTTGTTTCTCTATTTTTCATTTCTTGTTCTGGTTTTCATTTTTATAAGGGGTTGGTTATTTGATCCATTCCTATGTGTGAGTGTATTGTGATAATTGGTATAAATTAATGATACTGAGATTATTTTCCTTTTGTTCTTTTTTTTTTGTCCCTTACAAAGGGGGGTTATAACTTTGTTAAATAACAATCTTATATTTTGACTTCTGGTTGGAAGTGTTGGAATATAATATATCTGCATTTATTATTTTATATCCTATAAGCTTTGGACTGGACTATAGCTGAATGTCAATAAGTTATAGTCAAGACTGTAGCATAAACAATTAACGACACTATAGTCAAGATGATAGACTACACTATAGCGGAGACTCTGGAGCAATGACTAGACTGTAGACTAGAATTTAGTCAAGAATTGAGAGGAGACTGTAGTCAAGTCAGATTAGATTGTCAAGTCTTTTGACTATAGATTTGAAAAATAAACTCAATACAAGAATATAGAATAGTATAGATTGTAAAATAGAGTACATTCAGGGATATAGGGTATACGCAGGACTGTAGAGTAGGTTATAGCCAGGTCTGTAGAATAGACAATAGTCTGGACTATAGAAAAAATTATTGAAAATACTATAGTTAGACTAGACTATAGTCAAGACTAGAGTCAATTCTATAGTCAATACTATGGTCATGACTATAGTCAAGGCTATTGCCAAGACTATAGTCAAGACTATTGCCAAGACTATAGTCAAGACCATCGTCAAGACTATAGTCAAGACTATTGTCAAGACTTTAGTCAAGACTATTGTCAAGACTATTGTAAAGACTACAGACAAGACTATTGTCAAGACTATTGCAAAGACTGAAGTCAAACTAAAGACAAGACTATAGACCATACTATACGTCAGACACGAGTCAGGACTGTAGACCATTCTTGACTATAGCTAGGTTCTTATAGCAGACTATATTCAAAACAATAAACAGACTATAGTAAAGATTCTTCTTAAAACTATAGTCAAGACAATAGCCTAGACTATTGTCGAGACTATAGTCAATACTATTGTCAATACTATAGTAAAAACTATAGTCAAGACGATTGTCAAGACTTTAGTCAAGACTATAGTCAAGACTATAGTCAAAACTATTGTCAAGACTGTAGTCAAGACAATTGTCAAGACTGTAGTCAAGACTATAGTCAAGACTAATATCAATACTATAGTCAATACTTAAGTCAAGACTATGGAGTACACTTCCGACAATAGTCAGGACTATAGACCAGTCCCGACTATATCTATTACTTTATAGCAGACTATAGTCAAGATTATAGTCAATTTCAGATTGTGGTCAGGACTCTTTGCCAGGCTATAATCAGAACCATAGAACAGACCAGATCAGACCATAATCAAGACTATGGAATAATACAGTTGAGACTATAGAGCTGACTAAAGTCAGATCTTTTGACCAGGCTATAGTCAAGACTATATGCCAGACTATAGTCAAAAGCAGGCAATAGTAAGAACTATTACCCAGGCTATAGTCACAACAATAGATGAGACCGTAGTCACAACAATAGGTCAGAGTGTAGACAAAGCTTTTGATTAGACAATAATCGGACCAATATTCCAAGATATTGTCTGGAATCTATGTCAGATTTATAGAACAGACTATAGTGGGGACTCCAGATTGGACTGTGGTTAGAACTCTTGACCTATATATAGCCGGGATTGTAGATAAGATTTTAGTTAGGAATTTAGACAATATTTTGGAATATGAACTATAGTCGGGACTATAGACCACACTATACGAACCAGACTTTAGTAAGGTCTGTAGCGATGGATATAGATCAGACTTTGATCAGAACTATAACTAAGATATAACGTTATTATCAGTACTGTAGATCATATTATAGGCAGAATTCCAGATCAGGCTATTGTTAGAACTATCGACCAGACTATAGGAATATAGACCAAACTATAAGACATAATGTATACAGAACTATAGTCAGGCTTTTTGATAAGAACTATATACCAGACAGACGACAAGCAGAACTCTAGATCGGAATGTAATGAAAACTATGGACCGGATTGTAGTCACGACAAAAGTTAAAACTTAAGACAGTCAAAGCATAGTCTAAAGTAAAAATTATATATAAGAATTATGATATTATTTCATTTACTTTCCTCCCTTTCACAAAACAAGACCTTGAACTCTTCAACATTTGCATTAAAATATCAGCAAAAAAACTTTTAAATTTTTATTGTTTTAAAATAATATTTAATGCTACACACTAATTAGACCATAAAACAATACTTTGAATTATTCTTTATATAATTTTTTCTTATATATTTTCTTCAGTTGCATTTAAAAATGACCTCAAAAGTATCATTAAAGGGTTAAAATCTTCAAATTACTACAAAAAGAAAAGTTGTTTTTATTTATGTTTAGCTGTGTGCTTTACAAACACAAATTATTATAAAAAAGGAACTAAAACAACAACCATAAAAAATAAGAATAATAACAGAAACAACAAAAAAATGTCCTTTATTTTTTAACATGCCTTTACATTAATCTATTCTTATGTTTTTAGTTGCTGTTGTAGTTTTTCTCATTTTTTAATTTTCTTTATAATTATTTTTTGTGATTTTTGCCATGAGATTCTCTTGTTCATAAAAAATACAAAAAAAAACAAGTTAAAGAAGAAAAAACGTCTTTTGTTATATTTTAACAAGATTGTTTTTTTTTTGTTCTGTTTCTTTCGTAGTCTTCTTTTAATTTTCCTTTCTTTTATATGAAAACAAACTCATACACTTTCTTATAGAATACTTGTACTAAGTATATTGTTAAAATAGTGCATTGTATTTTCTACAGAAAAATCAAAAGAGTAATAAAAGAATTTTTGCATATTTCACTACTACTTAAACCTATTACTCACACATTTATACAGACAATAAGAATACAGGCATATAAAGTATAAAGAGTCAAACCGAATATGGTAGTTTTTTTTATTTTGAAGTCGCACCTAATATTCGCAATAAAGGAAAAGAAAAAGTATTTATGGCATTATAAAAGTTTTCTGTCTAATGTAGTTTATGTTGGAAATGTGCATTTTGTATGTATGTGTAAGGTTATTATTAAAACTATTACAACTAGAACTGTTATTACATGTATAACTACTTAATATAAACTACCTATTAAAATAGACTACTTTATATTTTAGTTATTCTAAATTAGTATTTAGTTATGCAACACCTCAGCTTTGTTGTAGTTTAATGTTTTTTACACAATAGTGCCTAAAATTCTTTTTTTTCATTAGCGATTTAAAATTTGCTTAAATATACAACTACAATTATATTGCTAATATGACAAGGCATAGGGTGCATAAACTAATTTTTCAAAAATTATATATAAAAAATTTTTTATCTTCTATTATTTCAGCAAGTATTTAAAAATGCTAAGCATTGTTATTTTCATCAGAAAACTAAAATTTGTGTTAACTATTTCAATAGTTTAGTTTCTGCGGCTTAAATTTTTAAATTATTGATTTTTCTTTAAAGCATTCAATAAACAAATTTATGGCAATTTTATAACAAGTTTTAATGTACTTGAGTCTAGACTATTGACTAAACTATACATTAGAATATAGACTAGACCATAGACTAGACTAAAGACGATACTAAAGACAACCCATAGACGAGACTATAGAGTAGACTATAGACTAGACTATAGACTAGACTATAGACTAGACTGTAGACTAGACTATAGGCTAGACTATAGACTAGACTATAGACTAGACTATAGACTAGACTATAGATTAGATTATAGACTAGACTATGGACTAGACTATAGACTAGACTAAAGAATAGACTATAGACTAGACTATAGACTAGACTATAGACTAGACTATAGAATAGACTATAGACTAGACTATAGACTAGACTATAGACTAGACTATAGACTAGACTATAGACTAGACTATAGACTAGACTATAGACTAGACTATAGACTAGACTATAGACTTAGCTATATCCGTCTGTCTGTAGGTCCATGTAAATCTTGTGAGCTATAGCTTGTGATTTTTAATAAATATTGATGAAATTTGACACATTTAGGAGTAGAATATACATTTATGTAAACAGTTGTATTTAAATACTTTGTTTTTTTAAGTTGTTATGTTGAATTTGCTTTTGCAACATTTGGTTTCAAATTTTTTGTATAATTTTTAATACACGCAATATACAAAGTTTTTTATTACATTTGTAACATATGAAAATATTGGGCAAAGTAAAATAAAGTATAAATTTTGTCTCTTTTAGATACTAAAACGTTAAAGACCAAAGCAAAGGCTCTAGTTTCCAATGGTTTTACTTGTCTTTTTAAAAAAAGACGGATTCATTGTTTTTGCCATACAGAATTTTACACATATCTCCATTATTTATAGATCAATTTTGTTGATTTAAAACAGTAAATTTCTAGAAAACATATTCGATAATGTTTTTGAAGACTTGCAACTCGAAGATATTTAGGGTTTTCAGAAATTTGATTTCAATATACATAGATACGAAACAGACAGATATAAATTGATTAAGCAAGTTTACTATATACGTCACTGTAGTAGGGAGGTTGTTATGCGTTCGTGCTAATACAGTTCCTACACCCACCTGCAAGGGCTCAGAATTACTTTCTGAGTTCAGTTTGCTATGTCCGTCCGTCCGTCTGTCTGTCCGTCTGTCCGTCTGTCTGTCTGTCTGTCTGTCTGTCTGTCTGTCTGTCTGTCTGTCTATCTGTCCGTCTGTCTGTCTATCTGTTTGTCTGTCTGTTTGTCTGTTTATGCGTACGTGCTTATATTGTTCCTACACATATCTTCAATGCTATGTCCATCCATCCGTATGTCTGTCTATCTGTCTCTCTCTCTGTTTTTCCGCCTGTCACACGATAAAGATTTTCAGGATAATATGATGAAATTTTTATTTATATTTTATACTTCATACTTTTCCTTCGTCTATTAAAAAGGGTTGATATCAGTCTATTATTTCAAACGTCACCCGGAAAGTGGCTTTTCAGTTCATAAATATGTTATATAAGCTCCGTTTCAAAAAATGACTTGAAGCTCAAAATTCACTTACATACATTACAGACGCTTAAATCCATTAATGAAAATTTGAAAGGGTCGATTCATATGATCTCTTTTTTTATGAAAAACATATTTCATAATTGTAGTAAATAAAATGAAGAGGACATAACGTTTTTTCTGATGAAAAAAATTAAGGTAGAAGTATTGAAATACTGAATTTGAAATGATTTAGTTGGATCCAGGCTTCTAGAATAAATTTAACAACATTATGTATGAAGAATATCATATTATTTATGAAACTTTTTTAAACATTAATAACTTTAATCAATAAAAACAGTTTATGGTATTCTATGTAGCTAATCAACAATAAGAACGTTTCATCAACGAACTACATCTCTTAATAATTATTTAATACAACATCTGGTCACCTTTATAACCAACTAGCAACTAGAGCAGAATATATGAAAAAAAAAACTTACATACATATCTTTTTGGCTTTATGCCAATTTGTTGTATATTGTCGTATGTTATAAATTTACCAAAGGAGTATGTAAAATCTCCCGACTACAGCCCTATGAAAGTAATGTAAAAAAAAAAAAACTGTATGAACAAGATAGTTCTACTCCAGCAGAGGATTAAACAAGAATGAAAACTAAACTCAAATGTTCAGAGATGTAACAAAATTTTTTGTCACTTTGCCATTTATACCGATAGTGGTGATACTATTTTTGTTCAAAATTTGTTTGTATAATTGTATCTCTAACACGTGAGATATTTTTGGTGTTTTGTTTGCTTTTGCTATAGTTACATATGGCGGTAGCATCACACGTTACTAGAAAGACAGTATCTCAATGGTATTTTCCGTTGAAGTCCTTAATTTGTTTGTTGTTGTCGTTTTTTTTTTTTTTTTTTTTTTTTTTTTTTTTGGTCTTATCCTTTTTTATTTTGGTTGATATGAAATAAAAACCCAAAATGGAGAAATAAAAATATATAGAAACAGACAAAAAAAAAACTAACAGAAAGTGTGGTAAATTGGCTGCTTTTCAACACATGTGACATCTGTTTACTGTTGAACATGACAACAAAAACAAACTTAAATTATTTACTAGATATATAGGATTTTAAAAACTAAACAACAAACTATACTTTTACACTTAAAAAAATATTGTGCTAATAGAAGGTAATTAGGGCAGAACATTAAAAACTTTGGACAGACATAATCAAACTTATTTGAAAAGTTTTAAACCATCCATTCCATTTGGGAATTATACAACATACACACAACATCACTCTGGTCGATGACGATGACTTTAAAACGTTTAAAGGATTTAAGGACGATTTGTACAAGGTTTTTCACCTGATGGCCGATTTTGTTTTTCTACATTCTTACATTTTTTTAAGATTCTAAGTAAAACACCTTCTGATCCCTTTCAAGTAGTGTTTATTTTTCTTAATTCAGATTTTATCTTTTAAGTGTTTTTATATTTGTTTTTTTTTTAGTAAAACACCATAAATTTCTTAAAAAGAAACCTATGGTTGTATTTGATTTATTTTTAAAGGATTTTTTTCTGGTATAACGCCAAAAACAAAAAATAACAAACAATGAAGAATACATAAAAATAAACAAATACAAAACAAAAAATGTTTAATATCCTGTTGCTGGGAAAAGTGATACATTTATTTGCCATACAGGCATATTGGCACAGATGTCTACTATACCGACCCGTTAGTTTTTAACGCTACAAAATACTCATTTACTATAGGTTATAACAAGGTTATAGCTTGCTGCTCTGCCGGTTATTTACATCTATATTCATATATGTTTATGTGTTTTTTTGAGCATTTACCAACACTTTTATATTTTTATTTATTTAATTGTCCTCTCACTCTGTTTGTGTTTAAGTTGAGAAAATGAATGTTTATTTATGGCCAAATAAATTTTATTTTTCATATTTTATTCTTTGTTATATGTTTATTTAAATGCCTTAAATAAGGATGCTAATAAAACTATTTTTATAACGTGGGTTGTTCGATAAGTCTTTGGTGCGAATAATATAATTTCACAACACTGTGTTCTTTTATCTCTAAATGTTTCAAATAAATTTGTCCGTATATTGACTAAAGATGTATTGTATAGTTTCGACTATTGAGTATTCAATAGTCTCAAGCATAGAATTTTCCATAGTATTGACTACCGAGTATTCTATAGTCTCGACTATAGAAAAATTTATAGTTTCGTAGTCTATAGTCTGGATTATAGAATAGTCCATAATCTGGACTATAGAGTAGTCTATAGTCCATATACTATTTTATAGTCGGCACTATAGAGTAGTCTATAGTCTGGACTGTAGAGTAGTCTATATTCTGCACTATAGAGTAGTCTCTTCTATAGTCTGGACTATAGAAAAGTCTATAGTCTGGACTATTGAGTATTCCATAGTATGGACTATGGAAAAGTCTATAGTCTGGACTATAGAGTAGTCTATAGTCTGGACTATAGAGTAGTCTATAGTCTGGACTATAGATAGTCTATAGTCTGGACTATAGAGTAGTCTATAGTCTGGACTATAGAGTAGTCTAAAGTCTGGACTATAGAGTAGTCTATAGTCTGGACTATAGAGTAGTCTATAGTCTGGACTATAGAATAGTCTATATTCTGGACTATAGAGTAGTCTATTGTCTGGACTATAGAGTAGTCTATAGTCTGGACTATAGAGTAGTCTATAGTCTGGACTATACAGTAGTCTATAGTCTGGACTATAGAGTAGTCTATAGTCTGGACTATAGAGTAGTCTATAGTCTGGACTATAGAGTAGTCTATAGTCTGGACTATAGAGTAGTCTATAGTCTGGACTATAGAGTAGCCTATAGTCTGGACTATAGAGTAGTCTATAGTCTGGACTATAGAGTAGTCTATAGTCTGGACTATAGAGTAGTCTATAGTCTGGACTATAGAGTAGTCTATAGTCTGGACTACAGAGTAGTCTATAGTTTAGACTATAGAGTAGTCTATAGTCTGGACTATAGCGTAGTCTATAGTCTGCACTATAGAGTAGTCTATAGTTTAGACTATAGAGTAGTCTATAGTTTAGACTATAGAATAGTCTATAGTTTAGACTATAGAGTAGTCTATAGTTTAGACTATAGAGTAGTCTATAGTTTAGACTATAGAGTAGTCTATTGTCTGGACTATAGAGTAGTGTATTGTCTGGACTATAGAGTAGTGTGTAGTCTGGACTATAGAGTAGTCTATAGTCTGGACTATAGAGTAGTCTATAGTGTGGACTATAGATTAGTCTATTGTCTGGACTATAGGGTTGTTTATAGTCTGTACTATAGAGTTGTCTATAGTCTGGACTATAGAGTTGTCTATAGTCTGGACTATAGAGTAGTCTATAGTGTGGACTATAGATTAGTCTATTGTCTGGACTATAGAGTAGTCTATAGTCTGGACTATAGAGTAGTCTATAATCTGGACAAAAGGGTAGTCTATAGTCTGGACAATAGAGTAGTCTGTACTCTGAGCTATAGAATAGTTTATTGTCTGGCCTATGGAGTAGTTTATAGTCTGGACTCTAGAGTAGTCTATAGTCCAGATTATAGAGTAATCTAAGGTATAGAATAATCAATTGTCTGGAATAAAGGAATGTTACAATTTGTTTAATTACGTTTTATAAAATATTATAGTTGGTGCCCAACATTCATTTGCTTTGGAACCTAGTACGGGCCGCTCGCTTAATCTAAGTCCATAAACGTGTTTGGCGGAATAGTCTTAGTTAAGTCTATGGTTCAAATCTTTTCGTTTTAATGGGAAAATTTTTTTGTCTAAAGATATATTACATCTTTGTTTACTTGTTCTATTTCTTTTTATTGGACGAGCAACTTAATACTTCCTTTTTGCAATTCAAAACATAACTTTTAATAAAACATTAAATACAGTTGTTAATTTTAAATTACAAAACTGTTACATTCGCCAACACACAGGCCTTTTTTAACAATCAATTTCTGTGTTTTTATTTTTCTCTCTTCTCTCCATCTTTTTTTTCTTATTTTAATTAACAATGGCTTGAAATTTATCTTCATCACAAGCGCAGAGGAATTGCAGTTAGCAAAGGCTTTTACAAAGAATTGTTAAGGCAAAAGAAAAAACATGAAATAAATTAAAATAAATAATAAAATTAAAAAAGGAAAATTGTTCTAATATTTAGTTATAATTTTAATACACTGACTGCTGCAACACTCGTTACAATTGTATTGGAATGACTGGTTTCTCTTCTTTGTTTTATGGTTTATAGTTAAGGCTCTCATTTTAATTTTGTGTTGTTGTTGTTGCTGTATATATGTTTTTTTTTGTGAATTTTGTTTTAGAGAGTCGAGAGTCAGTATAGTAAATTTCCTTTGCTGTTGGCAACTTTAACTTCCGTTGTCGTTATCCCTAAAGTCTTTAATGTTTTGTATTAAATACAGTTGCCTGAGTTGTATGTTTTTGCATTTCCGTTTGAGTTAAATTTTCTGTACTTGTTATGTGTACTGCTATTCGCTATTACAGTTCATATTTTAAAATCTGTAATTTTTTAGAAATGAATTTAACATTCAAAAGAGTTTTTGAATGTTTTTGAAATTTTTTTTAGGATTTGTTAGCAAAATTCTTTTTCTTTGAGAATCTTTAAAATCAGCAAACTTGGTCTATAATGATGGAGATCTAGTCAAAATTCTAAAAGATTTAATAGAAAATTTTATTATTTTTCACTAAAAACTTAAACTTTTCTCCAATAATATGAAATTTCACAAAAAAATCTACATCAATTTCTTTTGAATTTTATTTTCAATTCATGTACGTTACTATTTGCTGATAATAAATAAAAATACACCAGAACATATTTTGTCCCTTAACAATTCTCAATTTTTGCTTAATTGTTGTTCACTTTCAATGGTCATATTTCACATAAGATTAGAATGGGTGTATGGGAAGAACCTTAGTAACACTCCTTAATATTTGTAGCATATTTCATAAAATTTGAATTTAAATGGTATTAAATGATTTACAGCTTTGTAAATTTGAATTTTAAAAGGTTTTCATTTACGAAATTCAGAAGATAAAATAA
Organism: Lucilia cuprina; assembly: GCF_022045245.1. NCBI lineage: Eukaryota > Metazoa > Arthropoda > Insecta > Diptera > Calliphoridae > Lucilia > Lucilia cuprina. The sequence continues at coordinate 52,291,415 of NC_060954.1, forward strand.
TGAAAGTCTTTGTTAAATAATTGTTAACATTTTTATAGTTTTTAAACAGACAACAATTTAAATTGTAATAAAATATGAAAATTTTTAAAGAAAGCCATATTTTTTTATAATCTTAATAATTAATTTAATAAAATTATTTTCTTTTATATAAATTAATCTCATTAGTATTCTTTTTTCTAAATTAAATAAATCTTGTTTTTTCCTTTTGACATTTCAACCAACAATCTTTTTGCTCTTTTTTTTTCACTTAATTACTTAATTTGTTTTAAAAATTCTTTCATCTTATTTAAGCTGTTGCAAAAAGCAAAAAAAAACTTGGCTAATATGTGACAAAGTTGTTGCCGCTCAAAGAAGAAAAAAATAAACAACTTTTCATATTGCATTATATATATGTTTACAAAGCTTAACCGCCATTTATATGCACGCACACAAACACAAACATACACGCACTGCCTTACGCACATCTTTTACATCATATTCATTTTTTTGAAATAAACTCTCTTTGAACATGAGTATAATTTTACAACTTTTTTAAATCAGTTATGGGTAATTTTGTACGTTTTTTGTGCATGTGAACTGCCAACAATTTTTGGGCTATATTGGGTACCGGAACTAGCAATTTTATCGGGTTAACAGTAGAAATAGAATAAGCAATATCCTTGTTTTAGAAGGAAGTAAATTGTCTATTTGAAGAAAGTTAATTGGTTATATTAAAGCAGCAGTCGGCAGTGAGTACAATGTTTGCTCTCTGATTCGTATGGACCTCATGGACTAGTATATCTACTATTCTATGGATAAGTTTAATAAGTTTATAGCATTGTCTATCGACTGTTCTATAGCATTGTCTATCGACTGTTCTAAAGACTTGTCTATCGACTGTTCTATAGACTTGATTATCGACTGTTCTATAGATTTGTCTATCGACTGTTCTATAGACTTGTCTGTCGACTATTCTCTAGAGTAGTCTATTGACTATACTTTACACTAGTTTATTGACTTGTCTGTTGACTATTCTGAAGACTAATCGATCATCAATTCTTTAGACTAATATATTAACTACTCTGTGGACAAGTCTATTGACTATTCTATACACTAGTCTATTGATTATTATATAGACTAGTCTATTGACTATTCTATAGACTAGTCCAGTGACTATTCTATAGACTAGTCTAATAACTATTCTATAGACTAGTCTAATAACTATTCTATGGACTAGTCTAATAAGTATTTTATAGACTAGTTCAATGACTATTTTATAGATTAGTCCAATGAATATTCTATAGACTTGTCCAATGACTATCCTATAGACTAGTTCAATGACTATTATATTGACTAGTATAATGACTATTCTAGCCTATTGACTATTCTACACACTTGTCTATTGATTATATTAACTTTACACTAGTCTATTGACTATACCATAGATTAGTCTATTGACTATACTACAGATTAGTCTGTTTATTATACTATAGATTAGTCTATTGACTATTTTATGGACTAGTCTATTAATTATTCAGACTAGCCTATTGACTATTCTACAGACTAGTCTATTGACTATTCTATGGACCAGTCCATTAAATATTCTATAGATTTATATATTGACTATTATAAAGATTAATCTATTATCTATTCCATAGACTTATCTATCATCTATTCTATAGATTAGTATATTGACCATTATATAGACTAGTCTATTGACTATTCTTTACACTAGTCTATTGACTTTACTGTAGACTCTTAAAGATTTCGAGAAAAGCGGACTGTTTTTACTCAAAATATCGGTTTCTGGTAGAAAATAGAAACGATTACAGATTTCTCTTGATTTTGCTGTATTTCTTATAGTTTTCGAGAAAAATGGACGTTGATGTTTTCACCCAAAGAATACATTTTCAAGTAAGAAATAAAAGTGATCACATATTTCGTTTGTTTTTGCTGTATCTCTTGCCGTTTTTGAGAAAATCTGTCTTTTATGTTTTCACTCAAAATATCGGTTTTTTGTAGGATATAAAAATGATCGCAGATTTAGATTCTTTTTGCTAAAAAAAACGTACTTTTTTTTAGTATGAAATAGAAATGATCACAGATTTTGTTTGTTTTTGCTGTATCCCTAGTCGTTTTCGAAAAAATCGCAATTTTATGTTTTCACTCAAAATATTGGTTTTTAGTATGAAATAAAGGTTTTAGTATGACATAAAAGTTTTTAGTATGAAATAAAAGTGATCACATATTTCGCTGGTTTTTGATGTATCTCTTGCCGTTTCGAGAAAATCGGTCTTTTATGTTTTCACTCAAAATATAGGTTTTTAGTTAGAAATAAAAGTGTATGGACTTTTATATGGTCTATACTTTTAGTTATTATATGGTTTTGTCTGTGGAATATTCTATGGACAAGTCCATCGACTTTTCTATTATATATTCTATATACTAGTTTAATGACTGATTTGGAACAAATTTGTTGCTAAAAAGTTGATAAAAAAAATACTCTTTCTTTACTTTTAAACAATGCTTATGAGTGACCCGATCGATACATTGACATATTTTCGATGTTTTTAGCACTCGCGTTTCTCTTATATAAATATGATACTCATACGCCCCATTGGCCTAGTGATATCGGATTTTGAGACTAATTCTTACATTTAAGTTTAATGTCTTCGGTATGAAAATTTAGATTTCATCTCTTCAATTTTTTTCTGGTATTTCATCATATTTGTTTGCTTGTGTTTGTTGAAATTTTTAAAAACTTTTTAAAAGCTCTAAAAATAAATTTCTTTGTACATATATTCAAACATGCATATTTACAACATCATGTCATCATTTATGCGCATTTATTCAACATATTCCATTTGTATGTTCTAGTTTTAAGTGAACATAGCTTTATAACTTCCTATAAATATGTACATTAGTATGGTATATAAAAATTCCATAAAATAATATTACAATACAAAAATTATAAAGTATTTCCTAATGTTCTGTATATCCCCAACATTTATCTTTAAATATGCGTTTGTGTGTGTGTGTATAAGTACATATAATGAATAATGTAGTGTTAAATGTTTCATGCAGCCACTCGTTCCTCTCTAGATTATTTGCGGTTTTAAGAAATCACTGTAAGTGTGTGTCTACATATTTTTCTTATTCACTCATTTAATATGTCAAGCCAAGATTTATAATGAAACTTTGTTGGTTTTTAAAAGTTTCTTTACACACACGCACGCTTTAACTAAAAACCCTTGAAATAATTTAAAAGATTTGTAAAATTATTTTATGTTGATGTTAGCAAATGTTTTCATAATATATTGTTTTAAAGTTTTCTAAATCATTATTGTGTATTCATAACAGAAAACAGAAAAAAAGGACATTTTCTAAATTTTTGAAAAACATTTATAACAACTCATATTAACAGCGATTAAGAATCCGTCCTTCTCATATAATTTCCTTGAGAAACTGTAACACGATCATTGATCGTCCCTCAGTTCTAGCGTCTGACACAGTTATTTAGAAATATTTATTGATTATACTGTTTGGTGTTCAAAATGTACAACACTATATTTTCTTACCTATTTTTTTATTTATATTTTACTAAACATTCCGTAAAATTAAAAAAATCTAAATTCCTTCACCAACCACTTTCTAATGGTTTTAACAATTGTGTGTTCTTTTTTTAAAAAAATCCGACATCAAAAACTCCATTTATTTTCCTAAATCTAAAGCAAACTCAAAGAAATTTTTTTGTTTAATTGTGGTTATGAAAAGATTTGTGGTTTAAAACCAACCTAAAGATTCGTATAAAGTAGTGGACAAGATTTGAATGTTTTTGGAATAACAAATGTAAAACTCTTGCATAAAATACACTCAGAAAAACTGAAATTAAATATTAAATAAAAATTTCTTCTTCCAATTAAAAATAGATATAATAGAAACATTTTTAATATATGTTTTAAATTATTATTTAATTTATTAAGTTAGAACATTGAAAATTTTAACAATTTTAATTTGAGTGTAAATATTGGTTAGAAAATAAACTAAAGACACTGTGTCCTTTCAATGTGTATACATATACAAAGAAACACCACTATATACATATGTATATAAAGACCCAGACGTCCCTTTAATCACAACACTTACATTAGTGTGGTGGACCAGCAGTATCTAGGCAAAACACAAATAAAACCAACATATTTTACTGCCACTATTTTACACCATACTATACCATACACTTGCACACACAAATTACTAAAATATCCTGCAGTTCTAGTTTAGTCGTAGTTCAGTTCTAGTTCTAATTCAGTTCTAGTTCAGTTCTAGTTCTAGTTCAGTTCTAGTTCAGTTCTAGTTCAGTTCTAGCTCAGTTCTAGTTCAGTTCTAGTTCAGTTCTAGTTCAGTTCTAGTTC
>NC_060954.1:52295905-52317864 GCF_022045245.1 Lucilia cuprina
TATAGACTATCTATAGTCCAGACTATAGACTACTCTATAGTCCAGACTATAGACTACTCTATAGTCCAGACTATAGACTTTTCCATAGTCCATACTATGGAATACTCAATAGTCCAGACTATAGACTTTTCTATAGTCCAGACTATAGAAGAGACTACTCTATAGTGCAGAATATAGACTACTCTACAGTCCAGACTATAGACTACTCTATAGTGCCGACTATAAAATAGTATATGGACTATAGACTACTCTATAGTCCAGATTATGGACTATTCTATAATCCAGACTATAGACTACGAAACTATAAATTTTTCTATAGTCGAGACTATAGAATACTCGGTAGTCAATACTATGGAAAATTCTATGCTTGAGACTATTGAATACTCAATAGTCGAAACTATACAATACATCTTTAGTCAATATACGGACAAATTTATTTGAAACATTTAGAGATAAAAGAACACAGTGTTGTGAAATTATATTATTCGCACCAAAGACTTATCGAACAACCCACGTTATAAAAATAGTTTTATTAGCATCCTTATTTAAGGCATTTAAATAAACATATAACAAAGAATAAAATATGAAAAATAAAATTTATTTGGCCATAAATAAACATTCATTTTCTCAACTTAAACACAAACAGAGTGAGAGGACAATTAAATAAATAAAAATATAAAAGTGTTGGTAAATGCTCAAAAAAACACATAAACATATATGAATATAGATGTAAATAACCGGCAGAGCAGCAAGCTATAACCTTGTTATAACCTATAGTAAATGAGTATTTTGTAGCGTTAAAAACTAACGGGTCGGTATAGTAGACATCTGTGCCAATATGCCTGTATGGCAAATAAATGTATCACTTTTCCCAGCAACAGGATATTAAACATTTTTTGTTTTGTATTTGTTTATTTTTATGTATTCTTCATTGTTTGTTATTTTTTTGTTTTTGGCGTTATACCAGAAAAAAATCCTTTAAAAATAAATCAAATACAACCATAGGTTTCTTTTTTAAGAAATTTATGGTGTTTTACTAAAAAAAAAACAAATATAAAAACACTTAAAAGATAAAATCTGAATTAAGAAAAATAAACACTACTTGAAAGGGATCAGAAGGTGTTTTACTTAGAATCTTAAAAAAATGTAAGAATGTAGAAAAACAAAATCGGCCATCAGGTGAAAAACCTTGTACAAATCGTCCTTAAATCCTTTAAACGTTTTAAAGTCATCGTCATCGACCAGAGTGATGTTGTGTGTATGTTGTATAATTCCCAAATGGAATGGATGGTTTAAAACTTTTCAAATAAGTTTGATTATGTCTGTCCAAAGTTTTTAATGTTCTGCCCTAATTACCTTCTATTAGCACAATATTTTTTTAAGTGTAAAAGTATAGTTTGTTGTTTAGTTTTTAAAATCCTATATATCTAGTAAATAATTTAAGTTTGTTTTTGTTGTCATGTTCAACAGTAAACAGATGTCACATGTGTTGAAAAGCAGCCAATTTACCACACTTTCTGTTAGTTTTTTTTTTGTCTGTTTCTATATATTTTTATTTCTCCATTTTGGGTTTTTATTTCATATCAACCAAAATAAAAAAGGATAAGACCAAAAAAAAAAAACAAAAAAAAAAAAAAAACGACAACAACAAACAAATTAAGGACTTCAACGGAAAATACCATTGAGATACTGTCTTTCTAGTAACGTGTGATGCTACCGCCATATGTAACTATAGCAAAAGCAAACAAAACACCAAAAATATCTCACGTGTTAGAGATACAATTATACAAACAAATTTTGAACAAAAATAGTATCACCACTATCGGTATAAATGGCAAAGTGACAAAAAATTTTGTTACATCTCTGAACATTTGAGTTTAGTTTTCATTCTTGTTTAATCCTCTGCTGGAGTAGAACTATCTTGTTCATACAGTTTTTTTTTTTTTACATTACTTTCATAGGGCTGTAGTCGGGAGATTTTACATACTCCTTTGGTAAATTTATAACATACGACAATATACAACAAATTGGCATAAAGCCAAAAAGATATGTATGTAAGTTTTTTTTTCATATATTCTGCTCTAGTTGCTAGTTGGTTATAAAGGTGACCAGATGTTGTATTAAATAATTATTAAGAGATGTAGTTCGTTGATGAAACGTTCTTATTGTTGATTAGCTACATAGAATACCATAAACTGTTTTTATTGATTAAAGTTATTAATGTTTAAAAAAGTTTCATAAATAATATGATATTCTTCATACATAATGTTGTTAAATTTATTCTAGAAGCCTGGATCCAACTAAATCATTTCAAATTCAGTATTTCAATACTTCTACCTTAATTTTTTTCATCAGAAAAAACGTTATGTCCTCTTCATTTTATTTACTACAATTATGAAATATGTTTTTCATAAAAAAAGAGATCATATGAATCGACCCTTTCAAATTTTCATTAATGGATTTAAGCGTCTGTAATGTATGTAAGTGAATTTTGAGCTTCAAGTCATTTTTTGAAACGGAGCTTATATAACATATTTATGAACTGAAAAGCCACTTTCCGGGTGACGTTTGAAATAATAGACTGATATCAACCCTTTTTAATAGACGAAGGAAAAGTATGAAGTATAAAATATAAATAAAAATTTCATCATATTATCCTGAAAATCTTTATCGTGTGACAGGCGGAAAAACAGAGAGAGAGACAGATAGACAGACATACGGATGGATGGACATAGCATTGAAGATATGTGTAGGAACAATATAAGCACGTACGCATAAACAGACAAACAGACAGACAAACAGATAGACAGACAGACGGACAGATAGACAGACAGACAGACAGACAGACAGACAGACAGACAGACAGACAGACGGACAGACGGACAGACAGACGGACGGACGGACATAGCAAACTGAACTCAGAAAGTAATTCTGAGCCCTTGCAGGTGGGTGTAGGAACTGTATTAGCACGAACGCATAACAACCTCCCTACTACAGTGACGTATATAGTAAACTTGCTTAATCAATTTATATCTGTCTGTTTCGTATCTATGTATATTGAAATCAAATTTCTGAAAACCCTAAATATCTTCGAGTTGCAAGTCTTCAAAAACATTATCGAATATGTTTTCTAGAAATTTACTGTTTTAAATCAACAAAATTGATCTATAAATAATGGAGATATGTGTAAAATTCTGTATGGCAAAAACAATGAATCCGTCTTTTTTTAAAAAGACAAGTAAAACCATTGGAAACTAGAGCCTTTGCTTTGGTCTTTAACGTTTTAGTATCTAAAAGAGACAAAATTTATACTTTATTTTACTTTGCCCAATATTTTCATATGTTACAAATGTAATAAAAAACTTTGTATATTGCGTGTATTAAAAATTATACAAAAAATTTGAAACCAAATGTTGCAAAAGCAAATTCAACATAACAACTTAAAAAAACAAAGTATTTAAATACAACTGTTTACATAAATGTATATTCTACTCCTAAATGTGTCAAATTTCATCAATATTTATTAAAAATCACAAGCTATAGCTCACAAGATTTACATGGACCTACAGACAGACGGATATAGCTAAATCGACTTAGAAAAAGGACATTTTTGGACGTTGCAAACATCAACACAACCGCATCATATCTTCCCTTACTATGTACTATGCGATGTAGGGTACTGTTAAGGCAGAGATACAAGCCGATGAAAAATGATCAGCGGCGGCGTTGCAACCGTTTTTGGTTGGCGGCTTATTATATAAAATATCGTCGGCGGCTGAATTGTAGGCTAAATTTTACTTTTTCTTCAGAAATTTATCTATAAACTTTTATTAAAAGTTCTCTTGGTAATAGTCTGTTATATATAAAAATGTCTATATAAGTTTAAAAAAATGCTCAATATTGTGTGGCAACTCTTTCCAATTTGTCATAATAATTTAAACTAGTGGCAACTTTTTTCAAATTGGTTAAACTAAATTACTTGTGCGATTCTAATCTTTATCAACAACATAGCCGAAAAAATTTAGAGGCGGCACGGCTGGCAAAATATTACCGGCGTCCAGCCGCCTCCGATTTGAGCATTCTCGGCTTGTATCTCTATGCCAAGGTCGAGCATTACTTAAGTAAAACCATGTAAACTCTTATGAAATTTAACATGCAGCCAAATTAATTTCGAAGGAGAGAACCTGTTACAAAGGCTAAACGAGTAGCTAGACTCTGTAAAGAGCCAATGCCGAAGTAGCTAAGAGATGATATATTATGCAGTTTGTGATGATCATAATCCGACCGCCAGTGGGTTGCAGCTATGGCAGCTATGGGTATCAAATTTATATTAAACGTTTCCTTTTGCTTTCATCTTAATCTCACCTATTTTTCTCTATACAAGTGTAAATCTATAGTTTTCTTTCTCATACAGAAACATTACCATTATAGTTGTTTTTAACTTTAGAAACGCTACATATTAAAAACACTAAAGTACTAGTTTCTGTTTCTGTGGAGGAGCAAAATAGTTATAAATTGAATACAGAATAAGAATGCTGTAAACTGGGTGGTTGGTTGGATTAGAAAACAGTTTCGTTAGAAGAGGAGGTGCTAGCGGTTGGTGTGTTGGTGCAGATAATAATGATGGTAGTGGTAAATGAGGCTTTTTTTACCTTAGTATAAGTAGCTGTATCACAATTGTCCTTGTTGTTACTATATATTGTGTAAGTTGTGTAATAGTGGTAGTAGAAAATGGCATTAAGTAGTTAGTTGGTTAAAATAGAGTAGTGGTAAGTTGAAATTTCTTCATTTTGTTGATAAATATGTTCTAGCCTGTTTTTATTAATACATATATATGTATGTATGTATGTATGTATGTATGTATGTATGTATGTATGTATGTATGTATGTATGTATGTATATAAGTATGTATCTATGTATGGTAGCAGTGAAAAATAATCAGTGTAGTAGTAAGTTGCATGTTTATGCAGGCTGAATTCCTTTTTAATGTGCATATGTGGTTGTATGTATATGTTTGATTGTATGCTAGCAATTCTTTTTCATTACTTACATACATTCATACATACATCCATATATTTTATATTCACTAAGTAAATGCAGTTGATAAGCATTTTAAATGTAATACATTAAGTGCCTTTAAACATTTACCCAACTTAAAGCGAATATGTATAAATATATATTTTTGTATGTATATGTTGGCATGTGTAGCTATATACATATGTACATATCCACTAGTTGTGGCACTAGTGTAACAGCTATGTGGCATCAGCCAACTCAGACACCAGTAACATTTGGTGAATGCTTTTGGTTTTTGGCTTGTTAAGAAAAATACAAAAAAAAAAAAGAAACGATAACGAAAAAAAATATTTGTTGAAAATAAAATTAAAAAAAGAATTTAAATGAAAAAATAATTCAACTCTAAGAGTAAATTTACAAATATATAAAATGCATGCAAAGAATATCCCAACAGTTTAAAAAGGAGTCAATATTACCCCTTTAGAAAGTAAATTTCAGAAAGTTGATCCCAAGGTAAAATGGTAACTTTATACTACTCAACAATGGAAGACAATCACCATTTAAGTGTCTCCAAGTAATCTGAAAGGAAGTCATTATATCAATACTTAAAGAAAACACCCACAATATTATATAGTAGAGTCAACTTATTGATCAGTTATAGAATTATTGATAATTACTTCTATAATTGGCTGTATAAAATTTTTACCTAAATGACGATTTAAATTTAATTTTTAAATTGTCTAGTTACTTTGAACTTCTGGTATAATATAGTTGCTATTGTCCTGTTTCTCTATATGTGGTGTGGTTCTATATATGTATACGTATATCTATATGTAAGCACAACATTTTTCATTTTTATTTAAGTTGAAAGTATAAAAATTAATTAAGCAGGTGAAAAGTACATAATAGTGTAACATTATGTAAAACAAATTTTGTGGTAAATGAGAAGTAAACTGTATAAACCATTTACTGACTATTTTTAAAGATTCTTTTAAGGTAGTTACTATATAAATATATTTATATATTTGTCTGTCATGTATATGCATATAAACACATACATATATACAAGCATAGGTACATATCGTGAAAATGAGAAAAATAACTAACTAAATTAGTCTATTAAATAGTATATTATCTAGTCCATGGACTAGTCTGTTAACTTTTATTGAATACTCTATTGACAAGTCCATTGACTAGTCTAAGGAATAGTCTGTTGACTATTCTATCGACTAGTCTTTTGACTATTCTATTGTATATTCTATGGACCAGTCCATGGACTAGTATATAGAGTAAACTATGAACTAGTCTATTGGCTATTCTATGGACTAGTCTACAGGCAAGATTGTAAACTTACCTACTGACTAGATTGTGAAATAGTCTATTTACTAGACTATGGACTATTCTATGGACTTGTCTATAGACTAGTCCTAGTCTATGAACTAGTTAATGAACTAGTCTATGAAATATTTAATGGATTAATCTATGAACTACTATACCCTATTGACAAGTCTGTTGACTAGTCTAAGGAATAGTCTGTTGACTTTTCTATCGACTAGTCTTTTGACTATTCTATTGTATATTCTATGGACCAGTCCATGGACTAGTATATAGAGTAAACTATGAACTAGTCTATTGGCTATTCTATGGACTAGTCTATAGACTAGATTGTAAACTAACCTACTGTCTAGATTGTGAAATAGTCTATTTACTAGACTATGGACTATTCTATGGACTAGTCTACGGACTTGTCTATAGACTAGTCCTAGTCTATGAACTAGTCCATGAACTAGTCCATGAACTTGTCTATGAACTAGTCTATTGAATAGTCTATGAAATATGTAATGGATTAGTCTATGAACTACTCTAGGTCTAGTCTTTGGACTGGTCTATATACTGGTCTATTGACTAGTCTAAGGACTATTCTACGAACTAGTCTATGAACTGGCTTATGCACAATTCTAATAAGTATTCTATAAATAGTCTATTGTGTAATCTATTGAGTAGTATATTGACTAGTTTATTGACTAGTCTGTTGACTTTTCACTTGGCTAAACTACTCTCCTGACTATTACTACTGATAACTCTTGTCTATTAACTAATATACTGATAAGTACTACTGTCTAGTCTATTAAGTTAAGTCTATGATCCTGTCTATGAACTATTTAATGGAGTAGCCTACGAACTACTCTAGGGACTAGTCTATGGGCTAGTCTATGGACTAGTCATTGGGCTAGTCTATGGACTAGTATATGTACTAGTCCTAGTCTATAAACTTGCCTATGAACTAGTCTATAAACTAGTCTATGGACTAGTCTACAAACTGATCTATTGACTTGTCTATGGACTTGTCTAATAAGTATTATATAACTAGATTATTGAGTAGTCTATTGACTAGTTTTAATTAGTTTTGACCAGTATATTGACTAGTTAATTAACTTTTCTATGGACTAGTCTATTTACTATGCTTTGAACTAATCTGTGGATCAACCTATGGTCTAGTCTGTGGACTAGTCTATAGACTAGTGACCAGAAAGTATCAAAAAGTAAAAAGGTGATGTTTCTTCGGAAAGCAAAATTTTTTTCTGATTACATCAAATCCGAAGAAATACACTGTCGGGCCTAAAATACATCAAATCCGAAGAAATAAACTGTCGGGCCTCAACTGAGCTACTAATATGTCTAGTTTTCAAAATGAAGTTAGCAATTTAAAAAAAGTGTGAAGAAAAGTTCGTAATTTAAAACATTTATTAATATTTAGGTTATTACTCATAATTATTTTTATAAAAATTTGTTTCAAAAACATTTTAAATATATATATAAAACTTTTATAAAAATGATATAAATATATCTCAAAATATGACAATTATTTAAAACATTTTTAACAACATATAAAAATATTAATATTAAATAACAATAAATTCTTAAAATAAATGCATTACTAGTAACAGCATATTTCTTTTAGAGTATTAAAAAAATATATATGCATATACATACATATATAACCCACAAACAAAACTAAGATAAAAACAATACAGTAAAAGAATTTATATATCTAACCATTTTTGAAATCCTTTTTACAATTTTTGACTTCATAAAATTGCATTTATATATTTCCTTCCGTTATGCAGCCAAAAACAACAACAACAGCGGCAGCAAAAAAGAAATGTTAAAACTGAAAAACAACAACAAAACCTATATAAAATCTTAGCAAATCTTCAACTCTAACATTTGAACAATAATATCTTATAAAGAAATATATACTCATACGATAATATAGATATATATACAAATATCTAGTATTTCTACCCCTTTTAATAATATACCCTGTTCTACATACTTATCAACAAAAACTCTTGCTTACAAATGAAAAAATACATAAAATATTTTTGTCATATGCACACCATACTCATACACTGAACTGCAACTGGGTTAAATAAAAACATAAAAAAATAAATGAAAAACAAAAAAAAAATGAAATAGAAAGAATAAATATAATAAAAATGCTGGTTGCAGTAGTGTTTTTACTGTTCATAGTAGAAGAAATTTTATATCCTCAATTTAAAATAATGCCGGAAAATTTTCTAAACTCAGCATTTCCTATAGACACAACCAAAAATGCAACGTCAAAGAGCTAAAAAGGACACTTACAGATTCATACACTTAGAAATATACACACTATAACCACTTCCTCTCTCACTCTATCGCTCTCTCTATCACACACACTTAGTTGCTGAAAGTCAAGAGTGTTAGAAAGGAGGCAACTAGAGTTGAAGATTTGAGGAACACAAAACCAAATTTGTACATCAATCAAATTTACATTAGAAAAACAAGTATGAATGTATAGTCGGACATTGCCGACCATGTGATACCCTACATTAGTCAGGATGTTAAAATTGTGGATTATTTTTTAAAAAATAAAGCATTTAATTTGTTTTTAACCGTATTGTGTAATATTTTTACTTATTGTTGACAAAAAAAAGAGATTTTCTATAAGAATGCTCATACGGGAGAAGGGGAAAATATGGGCCAATCCTTCTAAATTCCGGTAGAGGAATTTACGTCTACTTTAAAGTTATTTATGTAGATTTTAATCGTTTTTTAGTAATTATAAGTGAATTTTAACTTTCAAGTCATTTTCTGAAGGGGATTTTGTACGGGGGCTAGGGTCAAATGAGACCCGATCACTATATAAGTCAGTAGTGTCATTTATTATTCTATAAAACTAAGTTTTGCTGATTTTTGTTGACATAATAGAACATTTAACGTAATTATGAGCCTAAAGGTCCGAATAGGGGGGTATGGTTGTATGGGGGCTAGGGGTAATAATGGATTGATTTAAACCATTTTCAATAGCGTTTGTCCTTGTTTATAGTTTGTGCCAAATTTCATTAAATCATCTTGAAAATTGCGATCTGTAGAGTGAGCACAAGTTTTACTTGGACACACAGACAGACGGACGCACAGACAGACGGACACACAGATAGACGACGAAAGGATGGACGGACATTGCTATATCGACTCAGAAAGTGATTCTGAGCCGATAGATATAATTTAAGGTGGGTCTAGGATCAATATTTTTGGATGTTACAAACATCAACACATATGTATAATACCCTCCCCACTATAGTGGTGTAGGTTATGAAAAAGAGAAGAGGAAATAACAGAACATTTTATAGGCCCAGTAAGGGGTTCCGTAATAGATCAATCATGTCAGTATTTTTCAAAATGATTAAAACTTTTTTTACTTCATTCTTTTTAAAGCTTTCAACTTTATTCCGAAAATTTATCTACTGGCTCCTCTTTTTTTTAAACTACAACTCTATAACTCCGTATTTTTAATCCTAAAAGATGTCATTGTACATTTTATTTTCTACTTAATAAAATTTTTGACTTTTCCTTCATATTATCGATTATATTTTTTCTACAACTATATATATATCATAATTTTTTGATCTCTTAACGGCTAATAAATATAAAGGAAACAGAAAAGGCATAAAATATTCAATATTTTTCTGAATTATCTATTTGCATCCACAATAATAACAAAAGCAAAAAAAAACTAAAAAGTTAATCCAAAACTATGACCGATTCAATGACTGCTGCTTCAGCCGAACGTTGTGTTTTGTGTTTAGATCAAAAACGTTCACCGGTGCGTATACACTGTGGTCACTCCTTCTGCTATGGCTGTCTTGATGTCTATAAATCCTATAAAAAATATCCTTGGGCTAATAAGTGTCCCATTTGTCGAGATGCATTAAAGGAAAAGAAAACGGTGTGTATTTGATAAAATAAGATTTTTAATGATTTTGTGCAAAATTTCACCCAGTAGGATTTATGTTGAGATCAAGGATAAGGATGAATATTGAAAACTTCTATGTGCGTTATTTGAAGGACCAAGTCCTTATTTAATATCGAGTAGACTATAGTCTAGACCATGTTCTATTCCACTTTGTTAATGGGTCTTTAGTCCAACATTGACTAGTATGTAGACTAGTCTATAGATTAGTCTGTGGATAAGTCTCTTTGTTAGTTAATAGTTTTTAAACTTGTCTATTTGCTAATCAATTAATCAGTAATTTAATGAATCTATAAATTAAGTAGTACATTAACTAATACGTGGTTTTATGTATTGACTAGTTTATGAACTTATCTATTGCTTGTATTATCGACAAGACTATTAACTTTCCTATTTACTGGTCTACTGTTTAGTCTACAGTCCTGTCAATTGACTGCTATATGCACTAGAGTTCAGACTTGTCTATTTACTAGATAATGGACTAGTCTAGAAATTATACTATTGTTTAATCTGTGGACGAAACCATGGACTAATCTATTGACAATAATCTATTGACTAGTCTGTTGAATAGTTTATTGGCTTGTGTATAAACTTGTTTTCGTATTAGTCTATGGTCTAGCCTATTGGCTGATCTATGGATTAGTTTATAAACTAGTCTATTAGCAAGCCAACACTCTAGTATATTTCCTAGTAAACAAATTGTTAACTATTACATGTTGTATTGTAGTTTATGTACTACATGGAAAAATCTATTGACTTGTTTGTAGACTATTCTTTTTACTAGTCTAAGGACTAGTCTATTGTCTAGTATAGTCTCTGTTCCTGGTATATGACTAGTATATGGACTAGTCTATTCACAGGTAAATCATTTATAAAGTATATTGACTAACCTCAATTATTGACTAATATATGAACTAGTCTATGGATTATTTTATAAACTTCTCTCTTAGGTTATCAGTATTCTAGTATATTTCTTAATCCACTAACTAAGTGGCCTATTAGCTATTATATGTTGTGTTGTAGTTTATATACTAGTCAATTAACTACTCTGTGGACCAGTCTGTTGCCTAGTCTTTTGTCTAGTCTATAGGCAGCAGACTATGGACTAGTGTGTTCATTAGCCTAGTGTTAAATATGATACTATGGATGACTATGGAATGGTGACTATGGTGACATGAACTAGTCTTTGACTAGTCTGCGGATCAATATATTGGCTAGTCTTTGGACAAATCTCTTACTCACTCTTTTAAGACAAATCTACTATTAAGTATATTATGTTTAAAGTGTGCTTGACCTCCCCCCGGGGGCATGTTACCTTGGTGAAGCCTCCACCTTGGTGTTATTGCAATCCCGGGGTATAAAGAGGTGGCCAATGCCTCTAGTCTGGCGGTACTATTGGTTACAGTCTACTGCTTGGCTTAGTCCTTGCATGGATTAAAAAGTCTATATTTCTGCTGTTGCCGAAAAAACAGATACCCCACAGAGGAGTGACTGTGGGACTATCCGTTGGTAATCAGTTGGTATTAATTATATACGGCATGGGACGAATGTGAGGTACGGCGGGCGTCACACCACCCGACTACCTATAATGAATGTGTCGTATGTTTTTCTCTTATGAATGTGTCGTATAAATGAGATGTGTGCTGGGTTGTATGATGATGGATGTAAGGTATTATATACAAATGATACCATTGAATTTTCCTTCCATGTCCAGATATGTTCAGAGTATACTCTGTTCATATCAGAATTACCACACTGTGTCCCTGTGAGTAAGAACAATATCCTCGGCTTATTTGTTGGATTCGTACTTCGGTCAACCGGTTACGTTTCTAGGTGCTGTTGCTGAATCAACAGAGGCCATCCAATGGTTAGAGATTAGATAGCTCGATTACTTCAGCAAAGTGCTTGTACATGGAACGGTCATTGAAGGATAAAGGGGCGATATTAGACCATTGTCAAGTCTACCCAGTGGATGAAAAAGACCACCGTGAGATAAGGCCGTCAGGGCAGATGCTCACTTTTAAACTCTTCATAGTCATGTTTCTTGACATGTCAATCAGATAGTCTTTTTGCCAGTGTATTCATTGTCGCGCGGTTTCAAATAAATTTACACTAAGAGTGTATGAATATGTACTATTTTAGATCAAAGGTTCTTTTATAAATCTCATCAGCCTGTTGGTCATTCAAATATATTTTAGCAAATTTAATTGAAAGCAGGAAGAAACCTCTGATTTGGTAGAATAATTTAAATTGAATAAATGTTGAATGATCTACATACATAAGGGCAAATACGTGTCAAATGATTTAACTTTTAAAATCGATACCTACTAAGCGATAAAGTCGTTAAAACGAACGTTCGAATATTATAACATTTTGTTCAAAAAAAGTGTTGAATGTCATATAACATCAATTGTTAAATATTAAAAAAGAATTCATTCTATCTATAACAAGACTCAAAACCCAGTCTTTGTAATTTTGTAAAATATCCTACTGGGTAAAATTTATTACAAAAGCAGACTTTAAAAAAAAGGAAAATGTAAATTTGAATTTTCTACTTCTGCCCTTAAGACCAAACGTAAATATTCCGAAATGAATTCTATGCAAAACAATTCAACTACAATAAATATAAATTCTATGCTGAGTGCATCTCAATCGATTCCGCCCGAAGAAATTTGTATTTTAGAAGAATTTATGGCTTTAGCCTCAGACTATGATAATAGTGGAGAAAATCTATCAGATAATACCCAACAATATATAGATTTGGATGAATATGAAAATGATACTATTCACGATCTTACCGGCAATAATGATGATGATAATGATAATTACGATGAAGATGATCAATCAGATTTTGAGAATAATAGTTATGAAGAAGAATTAGATTTTTATAGCGATACCGATGGTGATGTTGATGATGATGAAGATGATGATAATTACTATTATTTTGCTGAAGATGGACCTGGGGGAAGTAGAGAGGTTCCAAGCACTATGACGAGAGATTGCTATAATACTGATATAGATTGGGAAACTGTTATTGGTTCGGATGTTATAATTATTGATTAGTTATAAATTGAGTTTTTTATACATGTTTTTTGTTAAAATAATTGTATTTTAAAATTGTGAGTTTTAAGTTGATTTTTACTGTAATTTTGTTTTATATTTTGGTTTAATAAATTTTAGAAAAAATTCTCAATAAAAATTGTATTATTAACACAACTAGTTCTGTAACGCATGATTATAGCTTGTACTCGTATGGCTTTGAGACCAACGATGTTTGTTCGAAATTGTCTGATTTAGAACAGGTTCTATAGAATTGCTAAAGGTTCCACACTCATTCTATGATACGCTTCAGAAAACAGATCCTTTATCAATTATTTTTAGTTAATTTTGACATTTACTAATAAATTTTCTCAAAATGAAACTAAAAATCTTATAAAAAATAATTTCTAAAATTCCATTCCTTTACAGCACTGGTGTTTATATTTTCTATTGTTAATAATTTTTATTATTTTATGTCTTGGCTCTTCTCTAACCGTAATAGCAGTAATCAAATCCACTGAAAATATTTATCATTACTGAACAATCTGAATGTGTAAGTGTGTGCAGTTTGCAATATAACAGTTAATGTATTGGTAATTGTAAATTAAATTGCCATAACTTTAAATATATATTTATAAAACAATGGAATTTAATATATAAATATTAATAAATAAAATAAAATATTAAAACTCATTACACAAAAGATATTAAATGCCTTAACTTAAATACATTTATTTACAAACAAACTTACATATGTAAATATATATATATTTTTTTAAATTTAACATATACATATAAGCCTAAAACTATACAATAACTATTGAAGTGTAAAAGTTAAAATATGTTGCATTTATCTGAGTAAAAACCCAAAGATAAGAATTAAATATTCAAATATTATACACATTAGTTGATGGATTCAATATATATTATATTTATATTAAACTATTTCTTCATTGAAGCTTAAAAACAAATTCTTATAACAATTTCTTTGTTTTTTTTTTGTTTTTCTCCCTAAACTATGCTATCAAAAAGGAAATAGAGCAGCAATATCTAAACTTAAACAAAACAATTTTAAAAGAGTTTCTCAATACCAATATTATCTTTTCTTAACTAAATTTTTATAAATAGGCATTTGAAATTTATTCTGCTGTTTAGCAATTGATAAAAACTTATCAATTTCTTGAAAGCATTTCAAATTCACTCAAGCTTGAATTATTGCAAAACAACGCAAAAACAACAAAATCTTTAATATTAAAATGCAAAAGAAAAAACTGTTATAAATTCCTATTGAAAATTTAAATACAATATTTTCTTGAGAAATTCTTATAGAAATATTTCTTTCGATTTATCTATACAAAAAAAGGCTGTTATACGTTATGCAACAAGGTCTAGTGCTGGGCGCATCATACTTTTGAAAACAGTTGCCTACTTAGGGGGTTTTTGCATATTGGTTGTATGTGTAAAAGAAAAAACATATAATACTATGAGTGAATTGTAGGAATATTTTTAAATGCATATGTAGAAGAATTTTTATGAATAATTTTATTCCACCGAAGAAGGACCTATGTGGTAAAATTAAGAAACAAATAAAAAAGGTGTTCATGGGTATATATGGATATATTTTCTATAGTCACAAAACTATATTGGGGAAAACAACGGAATAGCGATTTTATATACAATTCTAATAATCCCACGGGGAATGTTAGCTTGGAAACTACAGTGCTTTCAAAAATCTGGGGGAAAAGAAGTAATATTGTGGTCTGACAAAATAACTTTCTTTATGACTCCTAAAAATGACCTAGAACTGAACTTCAACTGAACTAGAACTGAACTAGAACTGAACTAGAACTGAACTTGAACTGAACTAGAACTGAACTAGAACTGAACTAGAACTGAACTAGAACTGAACTAGAACTGAACTAGAACTGAACTAGAACTAAACTAGAACTGAACTAGAACTGAACTAGAACTGAACTTGAACTGAACTAGAACTGAACTAGAACTGAACTAGAACTGAATTAGAACTGAACTAGAACTGATCTAAAAGTAAACCATAAAATATAATATTTATTGCCGACTTTATTTTATAAAACCCTTAAAATGTTTTTTGTTAGAAAAATATCGGTTATGTCATTTTTATCAATAACCTTTTAGATAGCGCTTAAAGAAAACGGTATAAAGGTTTGTACTTACAAAAAATTCATACTTATACATTGCCTGAAAATTCACCAATACACATATATCTTTATAGGTATGGAAAGCACATTACTGTGTAGCAATGTAACCGAAAAGTTTAAGCTATATATAAAAACCTTGCATAGTATAAAATATTTCAATATTTGCTGCCACTTTACATATTGCCGTTTTATTGTATTATTGACAACACAAGAGAATCTATGTCAATGTGGTTTAGATTTAAATAAGACAAAAAAAATAACATACATATGTTCACATACATATGTTTTGCAAAAAAAATAATAAAAATGTAAAAAAGACTAAACAATTCAATTTGTAACTAAAATGTATGGTTTTATGAAGGCAAAAATATATTGATTTTTATTTTATTCCAATGACTTAGAACTCTTAAAATATTTTCTAACAATTTATGATTACTTTTATTGGCATAACTTAAAATTTCAATATAAACTAAATTTCACCTTAAACGTCTTTGTGCTTAACTATAAATTTCATTTCCGTTTCCGTCAGCTTTACAACTTTTATATTATTCGCTACAAAATTATCTTGACTATATTTTCTTGTTCAATTACAACTTCATTCATTCATCTGCAAACATTTTTTTCATTCTTTTTTAAGCTTTTAACTTTCATTTAATGTATTTACTTTTCTTTTCAAACAGAAAAAAAATATTATATATTCTTCAGCAGTTCTTTTTCGACCCTCCCCCTTATTACATTTTACTTGTACTGCGATATAATACGAAAGCTCTAAAACTTTTCTCATACAAAAAAAAAAAAAAAAATATGTAATTTAATAAAAAATCATTTTTCTCCTCTTATAAGTTAACGTTTATAGCGTTTCTTTTCTACTTTTATTTTGTTTTCATTTAAAGTGTTTGCATTTCGCTTCTTTTTTTCCTACTTTTTGTTCATAAACAATTTGTATCATTTTAATCATTATGTTTTTCAATTATCATTAATTTAGTTTTATATTGTTGGCTTTTATACAAAAATCCTTCAAAACACCTGCTCATTATAATTAAACACTTATAACTAGGTTGACGGCAATTTTGTGCAATATACATATATACATGTCAGTTTTTGAAAATGAAGGAAATTAATTGTAAAACAAAATATTTGTCATAAAATTTTCACTTATTGTTTTGTCAAATTTACGCCGTATACCTAAGCCTCAGTGTGTTTAATTATTTATGATGTAAATTAAAATTTTGTAATGTTTTATACAAATAATAATACTGTAATAAGCAAAAACTGTAAATGAAGATTGAAATACACATAAAATATATAGTGAGAGATTTTTTTGCAATTTTGGTTAAGTGTTTGAAAGTATTATAGTTAAAAATCCAAGGCTTTTAAATTTTAATAAATTTAAGAATTTATTAGAATCGTATCGTATAAAATTTGTTTACTATCAGAATATGGACGATCTAAACTAATGTTTAAACTATAGACGAAAGTATAGTTAGGACTACGGTCTGGATTATTGTATGGAATACAGTTTGACTTTTGGTCTAGATTGTATTTCACTGACAGTATTTGGCCAACTAACTGAACTCTAATCTGAGTTATAGTCAGGCCTCCAGCTTAGTTGTATATAAGCTGCACTAAAGTCTCCACAATAGTCTGAACTATATAGTTTATAATCTTTATTTTAGATTAAAGTCTGGACAAAAGTCTATAGTTTAGATAGCTCGGACTATAGTTTAAAGTTGGAAGTAATGTCTATAGTCTGTATTTCTTCAGTCCATAGTCTGAACTTAAGTCCGGATCACACCCTATAGTCTGGATCATAGCCTTTAGTCTACACTATAGTCTATAGTTTGGAGTATAATCTGGAATATAGTCTGTAGGGTGGACGGCGGTCTAAAGTGTCAAAGTCTATAGTCTTGACTATAATAAAGTCTATACCCTGGGCTATAGTCGTTAGTCTAAACTACAGTCTATTCTCTGGAGTATAGTATGAACTATCGTATAATGGCTGGACTATATGGTATAATCATCAGCATATTGTCTGAGGTATAGTCTAAACTATAGTACACAGTGTGAACTATAGTCTTTAGTCTAAAGTACAGTCTAGTACAGTCTGGACTATAGTATATAGTTTAGCCTATAGTTTGGAATATAGTCTGCAGAGAAGTGTAGTCTATATTCATGACTATAGTCTATAATCTGGACTGAAGTCTATAGCCTGGGTAATAGTCTGAGCTACAGTTTATTGTTTGGAGTATAGTCTGAACTATAGTATACAGTCTGGACTATAGTCTTTAGTCCGGTCTATAGTCTATAGTATATACTATAGTCTATATTCTGGACTACATACCATAGCCTATATTCTGAACTATAGTCTATGGCCTTGTCTATAGCCTGGACTAAAGTCTAGACTATATCTGCACTAAAAAGTCTGGATTGTAGTCAATATTCTGGATTATTGTCTATAGTTATTATTGTCTATAGCAATTGTCAATAGTCTTGACTATAATTTGGATAATTATCTATAGTCTGGTATATAGCCTTTAATCTTAGCATTTAGCATTAACAATAAAACTATTATAAATATCTTTTCATAAAAAATTATTACTTGTAATAAATATAACCAATTAAATATGGTTGTTATGCCCTAATTAAACTTCTATTAATGAAAAGTATCTAATAACTAGTACTTTCATAATTGTTCAACAATTTAAGTTAATTAAAGTCTCTAATATCAAACTGTTTTATATTTATATACACACACATACATATAATACTCACACTTTTGCTCTGCAGCAGCCAAACACAAAGATTTTCAAATAAAATCCTGTAAAATAACGAAAAAGAAAAAATAAATGTAAATTACTCTCAAAAGTATGCAACAATAAAGAATAAACAAATACAACTATATATATAAATATGTATGTATAGTGAATAATATAAACCTTAAAGATATATTCACATAAATATACACAATAATCTAACCAAAAAAAAAGAGGGTTATGCCAATAAAATAGAAATTTTTTTCCTGGTAAAAATTGAGAAAAAACAAATAACTAATAAAAATGATCTATAAAACAGACACAAAAAAGTAGGAGAAGGACTATTAATAAAAAAATGTTTTATTTACACGACAATTATAAGATATGGTAAAAGATATGCAGCAAGTGTAGAGGCCATAACATTAGGGTGTCACTATCAATAAAAGTATAGTTTCCGACTTGTAATTAAAAAATTGAAATATTAAGTACTTTAATCTTTTTAACTTTCAAGGTTATATTATTTTCTCTCTCTACTTAAATGTACACATGTATGATTGCCAATTGGCAGTGCTTCTTATTATATCCTAGTCTCTGTTTAATAGAATAGCATTTATTTTTTTTTGTCCACTTTATTGATATTAAATACTATTAATATCAAAAATTGTTGCTATTAAACTCTTTAATTTACTAAAGGATTTTTTAATCCTTTCGAAACTAATAATATAAACAGTGGGCGCGTAACTATGTACCTATTTAACTCCCTATTTGGGGGCAATTGTAGTAAGTACTTAGCTAACTCGTTATTTGTAAACGAGCGTAGTAAGTAATTAAACTTTTGTGTATAATACTTTATATAGTCCGAGTTGGGATATTGTCTATAGTTTTAGTGTACTATTTTTTATTCCCTAAATAGACTATTGTATATTGTCTATTATAGTCTATAGTCTGAGTAGGCTATAGTTATAGTCTTAGTCTATAGTCTGAGTAGAGTATAGTCTATAGTCTTAGTAAACTACAGTCTACAGTCTGAGTAGACTATAGTCTAAGTTGACTATAGTCTATAGTCTGAGTTGACTATAGTCTAAGTAGACTATAGTATATAGCCTGTGTAGACTATAGTCTTTAGTCTGTGTAGACTATAGTCTTTAGTCTGTGTAGACTATAGTCTATAGTCAGAGTAGATTATGTCTGTGGCCTTAGTCTATAGTCCGTGTAGAGTAGATTATGTCTGTAGTCTTAGTCTACAGTCTGAGTAGGTTATAGACTATAGTCTGAGTAATTTATAGTCTATAGTATGAGTAGACTATAGTACATAGTCTGAGTAGAATATAGTCTATAGTCTGAGTAGAATATAGTCTTTAATCTACTCAGATTATAGTCTATAGCCTGAGTAGACTATAGTCTTTAATCTACTCAGATTATAGTCTATAGCCTGAGTAGACTATAGATTACAGTCTCTGTAGACTATAGTCTAGAGTTTGTTTAGACTATAGTCTTGAGACTGTGTAGACTATAGCCTATTGCCTGTGTGAACTATAATCTATTGTCTGTGTGGATTATAGTCTATAGTCAGAGTCTATAGTCCATCGTTCGATTAAATTATAATCTATAGTCTGAGTGGACTATAGTC
This sequence comes from Lucilia cuprina, assembly GCF_022045245.1. NCBI lineage: Eukaryota > Metazoa > Arthropoda > Insecta > Diptera > Calliphoridae > Lucilia > Lucilia cuprina. The sequence goes on from NC_060954.1 coordinate 52,315,817, forward strand.
TATAGTCTATGTAGACTATAGTCTTAGTCTATGGTTTGAGTAGACTATAGTCTTAACTATATTCCATAGTTAAGACTATGCGTAGACTGTAATCTATAGTCTAAATAGACTATAGTCTATAGTATGAGTAGGCTATAGTTTCAAGTCTGAGTAGATTATAATCTGAGTAGACTATAGTATATAGTCTAAGTAAAATATAGTCTATAATGTGAGTAGGCTAAAGTTTGTAGTCAGAGAAGGCTTTAGTCCGTATTCTGAGTAGATTATAGTCTGAGTAGAATATAGTCTGAGTAGAATGTAGTCCGAGTAGAAAATAGTCTGAGTAAAATAAGTAGACTAATTTTTTTTCAGAACTTGGAATAACTATGGAGCTGTAAACTTAATAATAATGTTTATCAACTAATGCATATATTTCACTGAATATAAATGTATGTGTTCATAGTTTTTGGCATGAAATTTGTGTATAATTTCAATTAACATCAAGAAAGTTTTTTTTTTACACAGACAGTCACAATACCCTCATGAACTAAGTATGTCCTTTCTACAGAAGTGAATTGACAAAGTATTTCTAATAAGATATTTTACTATTTTACATGAGAGATTTAAACTAAAACAGTATCTATAATTATAACTATTGTGAATCTTCTTGTCTATAGATATATTTACACCCTCTATATAGCGTTAAGGGATTACTTGGCATCAAAATATTTCTCTTACTCTTGTTTTATATAACACCAGTCGAATCAGAATTACTTCTAGAGTCTATCGGGTTTGATATATTGAAGCTTGATTTTTATGCCTTGCGTTTCTTTTTGGTTATTGTAAGATATCTTTGGAGTATCATTAAAATGAATGCTAGCTTGCAATTCAATTTGTAACAAAATTCTAGATGTTGATGTCGTTTTTTTGGCATCTTTTCTTTTCATGTATTCATGCTATTCTGCAGTTTGTATATACATCTGTATGTATTTTACTTGTTTGGTTGACACCCACAAAAGTATGCTATATTTTATTGTAGTAACAATTATACACACATACATTTACACATTAAACAATTGCAGGAAAATTGTTAGAGAATTGCTAGAATTGGTTTGTTTGTGAAAGTGATGTAAATATAGCTTCAATTTTCAGCCATATGTGTAAGAACTTAAGTATAAGGTGTAAGTATTTTTGTGTACATTTGAAATGTCTGTAATTTAAACCTATTTCTTTTAATTTTATATCAAATATATAAATGTATGTTTTAGTTCTGCTTATTTTCATCTCTTACAAACTTTTATTTCACTACTTGTTCTTTTTGCTGTTTGGCAGTTTCTTTCATTTATTCTTTCTCTTATTCACATTTAGTTTATTGTGTTTTTTTTTACTTTCTTCTACTCAACTTTGGCTTTTAATTAAGTGTAAATGATACACTACCATAAATAAACCATAAGAATAAATAACATAAAAAATGCACACACATATATACACAAACACTAACACAATTACTTAGGAACACAAACAGTAGAGATCCTGAGAGATGGATGTGGAAACATATGTTTAAAGAATCCTTAATAAAAACTGCCAGCCAAATGGTTGAAGTTTTCTAAATTAATTTATACTGGGAATTCGTAAACAGAAAGACAGACAGCGGAGAAAGGATTGTAGTATTATAAATTGCAACTTTTCCAAGAAATGTTAAAGGAATTTATGTTAAAGTGATTTAAAAGAAGATTTAAATAAGGATTGTGACAGCATTTTTTAGTAATTACAACTAAAATAATAATTTAGATTTAAAATTTTAAATTGTAAATCTTTTATATTAAATTTTAATATTTGAAGTAACTTTTTTCCGATTTTCATTACCTTAACAATATTTAATGCATGATTATAATATAACAAGAACTTAAATAAAATCTAACAACACCTGAACTACACCGGAACTAGATAGAAAATTAATGACTGAACTAGAACTGAATTAGAACTGAACTAGAACTGAACTAGAACTGAACTAGAACTGAACTAGAACTGAACTAGAACTGAACTAGAACTGAACAAGAACTGAACAA
>NC_060954.1:52317964-52321371 GCF_022045245.1 Lucilia cuprina
CTAGTTCAGTTCTAGTTCAGTTCTAGTTCAGTTCTAGTTCAGTTCTAGTTCAGTTCTAGTTCAGTTCTAGTTCAGTTCTAGTTCAGCTCTAATTCAGTTCTAGTTCAGATCTAGTTCAGTTCTAGTTTAAATCTAGTTCAGTTCTAGTCCAGTTCAAGTTCAGTTCTAGTTCAGTTCTTGTTCAGTTATAGCTTAGTTCTAGTTTAGTTCTATTTACTGTTATTCAGCTCTAGTTAATTTTGATTAAGTATTTGGTATATTAAAATGTTACAAAATTGATTACCTTAAAAAATCCTAATTTAACTTTTATCTCTCTTATTGTCACCTTTCCCTAATGACTCACTATCGATATACTAACTTACGTTGTTTTTTTTTTTTAATTTTCAATTATATTTTTTGTCTAATTGAGTTTTGTTTCTTGGCTTTTAATTACATTTGATTTTTATAGCACAGCAATAAGTTTTTTATATGTAGAGGTAAAACATAATAGACTCGTCATCGCTCTAATATACAAACATACAGACACATCGACAACACACACTGACATTGGTAGAAGGAATTATCTTGCAGTTCCGTGTCCTACAAAAATAAATTTTATTTACAATAGGCAACTTTTAATATAGAAGGAATTTTAAGTGGCAAAGCTTTAAATTTCTTAGAGGACCTATAGGGACTAGTGGCATACTAGCTGCATTACTTTAGTAAAGAGTTATATATTTCAGAAGAAATAGGTACTGACAAAAGAACAAAAGGAGTCAATATATTTCTTCTAAAATTGCTGGGAGACTCCTTAGAGATTATTTTTCCAGTATACATAGTTATAAATTAACGTTAACAGCAGCTCTGTTTCTCAACTCAATGTGGCAGTAAGTTGTTAGTACCAGTAGATTCTACTTACTTTTACCAAATACTTATCAACACACTAAGGTTACTAGTTTCTCCTATTAAGTACTGCTAAACAGAGTTATTTTAGGTTTTTTTTATTCATTTCTGGCCGTAATTTTATCGTGACATTATTACAATTTGCTAGAGTCGCGTTGAAAATAATTAAATTTTATTGAACCTAAATGACATTAAAAAGGGAGGAAAAAAATATTGTACCCAGAGTTTAACTACAACAATAAAGAGTGTAAATTGATGTTGATGCTGTGTTTAGCCTGTTAGCATTGCTTTTGTGTAAATGCCATCATACTAAATGATTTTTATTTAGCGTAGAATTGAAAAAAACTACAACATTAATACGAAAAACCTTAAAAATCTTGTTTGTAACAACCGTAAAAATTATTCGCTAGAATTTTCTATTTTTTTTGTTACATATTGTTATTTTGCTCATTTAAGTGCAGTTTTAATTAAAAACACACAAGAATTATAGATTAAATTAAAAAACCCACAACGGCAAAATAGTGAACTCATATGAACATTAGATAAAAGTATCAACATGTAACATTAAATGTGCTAAATACCAGACTAATAAATATTTGTCACATCATACTAACAAATTCATATCAACACAAATTTATAGACAATAAAAAATAAATGGAGTTTTTATATAACTCCCACATGTCGAGCAATTGAATAAGGCTACTTATTAAAGGTTTAAATGTTTTATTTCACTAAATTGAACGAATAAATTGTTGAATTAAATTTTAGTAAGTTTATTAATTTAATTCAATCATAATTTAAATTAATGCTGTCCTATCTTCTCTTGAGTTAATTATTAGTTCTTTTTAATTCTAGTGCAGTTATGGTTAAGTTTTAGTTCTAGTTAAGTTCTAAATACATTCTAGTAAAGTTTACTTCAGTTCTAGTTCAGTTCTAGTTCAGTTCTAGTTCAGTTCTAGTTCAGTTCTAGTTCAGTTCTAGTTCAGTTCTAGTTCAGTTCTAGTTCAGTTCTAGTTCAGTTCTAGTTCAGTTCTAGTTCAGTTCTAGTTAAGTTCTAGTTCAGTTCTAGTTCACTTCAAATTGAGTTCAGTTTTTACTAATTCGTAGCTAATAAGGTTTCAATCTAGTTGAAATTCTCTTTTTATCATCTCATCTATCGTCATCTCTCCGCCATTTTGAATAAATTCATTACAAATTTTTGATTTATTTCAGTGAAAAAGTTTTAAAACCACATTTTGTAACGTGTCCTTTACAATTTTAGCATTTAGAGACAAAGTTAATTTTAACTTACAAGTGTTAATTTTGATTCTTTGCTTTTCGCTTAAACTATTTAGATGTTTTCCTTAATGGCTTTCCGTGGTTGTCTCGGCCACAATGAAAGATATTAACATGCTTTTTTCATACATAAAATAAAACCATCTAAATCTATTAAACTTTGCAAGCCTTTTGAAATTAAATTAATTTTAAATCTTTAAAAAACAACTTGGACTTTTCTTTGTCTTGTTTTTTTTCTCACACTAGACTCATTTTCAGTATATCCCTGGAGAGTATAATTTTTGTATTTGTAGTTGTTGGGTTGTTTTATTGTGGAAAACAATTACATGTTTTCTAGGAAATAATTGTTACAATTGTATATTATGGTTTTTCATAATCTCAACAGTGTGTGTGAGTATAGTTTTTTGAAGAAATAGTTTCCTTTTTCGCTCTTCCTTGCAGTTTGCAATGATCGCATCCCTCGTCAGGACAGCCCACCAAAATTAAGCCTTTACTAAAAATCTTTTAGATCCCATTAATTTACTAATGAGAATATAACTACTTTTTATGAAAATAGTTTAAAGTAATTTCCTTAAATATTTCCTAAAGGCTCAAATGGTGACCAAGTTAAGACATCAGTTGTCCTTACAAAACTGTTGGGTTTCCATGCTTGTCTTCCCTCATTGTGGTTGTAATTTTTGTTGTGTTATTATTACTTTTGTGGTTATTGTTTTATTTATTGTACTTAAGAAATAAATGTTATATGTCGGAAAGTACCACTTGATGCCTAAACAACTTATAAATTGCCATAAAGTTTTATTTTCTCTTGGAGTTTTAGCCTTTTTTTACAATTTGTGTTAAACAATGCGAACACTATTGCTCTCACATGTATTGTGTCCTTTTTAAATGAGAAAAGTTTATTTTGCTTTTGACTTTCAAGGGTAAATTCAGAATTTAAGATAAATGCATAACTTTGATTTATTAATAATTAAAGAAAAATTGTGCTTAAGAAAGAACAGTGAGGTTATACTACAATTAAATAAGGATTTTGTTTGGTTCTTATCGGTTTTAGTTCATTTCTAGTTCAATTCTAGTTCAGTTCTTGTTGAGTTCTTGTTCAGTTCCAGTTCTATTCTTGTTAAGTTTAAGTCAGAACTAGAACTGACTAGTTCAGTTCTAGTTCTGTTCTAGTTCTGTTCTAGTTCAGTTCTAGTTCAGTTCTAGTTCAGTTCTAGTTCAGTTCTAGTTCAGTTCTAGTTCAGTTCTAGTTC
>NC_060954.1:52321471-52354993 GCF_022045245.1 Lucilia cuprina
AGAACTGAACTAGAACTGAACTAGAACTGAACTAGAACTGAACTAGAACTGAACTAGAACTGAACTAGAACTGAACTAGAACTAGAACTGAACTAGAACTGAAATAGACCTTCGATATATTAAGAAGTTTTCCTCTAAAAATTTCCCTGCAATCTTAAAACTGACCCTAACTTTAATATAAATACATAAATTCAAGTTCTTCTTTTAAAAACTTTGAAATGCTAAAATTGTCCACAGTCTATAAATTTCTTCTATTCAAAAATTTTGCGGTACTTGTTTCCTGTCGTTTTTCTTCAATTTTTTTGTTCTCTCATTTTCTCTTTTATATTATTTGCCAGAATCAAAAGCCTTGTTAAGTACTTTTGGCCAACAAAAAGTTAGTTTTATTTCTATTAACAAGAGTTGTAGAAAAAAAAAAACTAAAAACAAATTGACAAAAAAAAAACTGTAACTTTATAAAACATATTCAGGTGTAAAGGTACAAAGAAATGTTAGTGGACTTTTTATAAATATATAATAAAAGCCAAAATTATACAACAGCCAGCGGAAACTCAAGATTTGAATTTTTGTTTTTTTTTTTTAATATTTTGAATAAAAATGTAATATAAAGTAAAGTCCTTGAGAGGAAACAAAGAGAAAAATATGTATACTTTTTTTTAAGGCTAAAAACAAATATTTTGTAGTCTTTAAAATATGAGAAAATATGAATATATATTTATGTTAAAAAAGCAATATCTTCTCTAGTCTCTAAAGTACTTTAAATATTAATTGCGAATTGAGACATTTTAAGTAGAGTTGCTTACATTAAGTTTGTTTTCTTAGTTAGGTTTTGTTTTAATGAACTAGTTTACTTTTAAACTTGTGTTATCTTTAGAATTTTCTGTATAACACTTAAGTTTAGAAGAGCATATTACTTCACTAGTGTTATAAGTGCTGATTGTACAGTGTGAACACAATTATTTATAGCAACAAATACACACACATCTTTATAGTATATAAGGATATGAACACATAGATTAAGTTGTAAGAATTTAAAAATATTAATACATGTTAAGATAGTTTAGTTATTTAGATGTATAAAGTCCTATAACTCAGCTATGAGGGGACCGGTGACCGATCTTCATTAAATTTGTTCAACAAATTCAGGTTGAAAAACATTTTCTGCTGGTGGCCATGTTGTGTTAATTTACAACACAATTTTTTTAATCTCATTTTATTATCATCATCTTAATTTGTTATATTTATAACAAAATCTGCAAATATTTGCTTAATCTAAATGTATCATTTCAATTTTTACTACATAATAATTTTATTTCTAACAGCTTAAACCAACTATATGTATATATAAACAAAATTGTATAGATTAAACTGCCAACAAAAAAAAAGTTTCAAAATATTTTTTTCTGACGAATCAACACATATTTTTTGGCATGTAACTAAAATATCAATTAAAAAACTTCCATCAAACTATTAACCTTGTCTAATGCACGTATATTTACATATATACATCAAGGGGTTGGTTGTTATTTAAACTAGTAGTTAAACACATAACGAGCAAATATTTTTCAAAAAATACAGTAGAAGCTTTATCAAAAGGAAACCATTTTTTAACAATATCTAGTGATTTTATATCACTAAATTTAAACTTTTACTGTGTTAAAAGCTTAAAACAAAACTTTTTCTATTTTTTTTAGATTTTTTTTTTTTTTTGCTTAAATATACATATTGATTGTATGCATAAATAAAATCATGTGATATTGTTTGGTTTTTCTTTTTTTCGCTTAACATCATCACTATCACATACATCATCACCAAACACCATCACATCTTCATAATCATCATCATCAACGTTATTGTAGTCATGCATAAAAATGTTGTTGTATTTTAATATTCATTTTTATGATTTTAACTTTTGCATTGTTTGCATTTTTTATATATTGCAATTTGTTTTAAATAAAACTATGTTAAACTTAACTTTTTGTTTGAAAATGCTTTTAGAGAGCAACCAAAAAATTATGTTAAAAAAGAACAAGTAGCAGCCTACATTTGGTAAGGATGAATCTTATGTAACTAGGGTTAATCAAAATATACTGTCGATTATAATTGAAATTACTGTTGGACTGACAAATGTACGTTTATTGCAAATAATAGATTAAAATCAAATTAAAGTGTTCTTTGTAAATATTGAACATGCTTTTGACAAACAACTAGAGTGACATATATGGCCTACGGTAGGTTAGTGGTTCGAAGATTCGATTCCCACTTAAGGCACTTGTGAAGAAGCACACAACAAGCTCGATAGAGATCTGCATGTAGGTTTAGGTGTACTTGTATCCTCATTTCAAACTAACTAACAAAATAGCTAACTAATTAACTAACTAAGTAACTAACTAACTAACTAACTAACTAAGTAACTAACTAACTAACTAACTAACTAACTAACTAACTAACTAACTAACTAACTAACTAACTAACTAACTAACTAACCAATTAACTAACTAACTAACTAACTAACTAACTAACTAACTAACTAACTAACTAACTAACTAACTAACTAACTAACTAACTAACTAACTAACTAACTAACTAACTAACTAACTAACTAACTAACTAACTAACTAACTTGCTAACTGACTTATTAACATGACATTATATTACAACTGTGTAAGTATAGGCTGTTACAATCGTTATGTTAAAACAAACACACCATTCAAGCACTTTCGCGCTTTCGACTCTAAATATTTATCTATTGAAGCGGAAAATATTTTTAATTTTTTTCCACAAAATATGGAATTAAAATTTTTCAAATATTTAATTAAATTGTTTAGGATTATACATGAATTTATTATTTTAAATAAATAACATTTTATTTAAACAAATTTTAATAATGTTATTTATTACTTATTGTTAAATTGAAACAAATAAAAAATAAAACAAAAAAATGCTTTCAATAAAGGACATTAAAGAGACTCTTTTCGCTTGGGCTCTAATGTGCTTTTTACAGACTGAAAGGCAAATGGATCGACGGAAGAAAATGTATAGATTGTAATATGGGCCATAAAAGAAATTTTGTCTTATAAAAGATTAGGTTGAAAGTAAATCCGAAGTAAATTTCATCTTTTTTACATCAGACGTTTTATATAGGGATAACAAATGTCCGTCCATCCATCCGTTAAAATCTCTTCTTGTATTTATTTAACAATAAATGTCCTTCCATCCCACAACCATAACGAAACGACATACTTTTGGACTTGCAAGGCAAAAGTTTTCCTTTATTTAGAAACTAAGTTTCCTAGTTATAGTTCTTTTGTACTTTCTTAGATCTAATTTCTATGAGTCGTCGGTAATGACAATTTAAGTGTTCCAACGTTTCACAATATTTTCCGGATGGTCTACATTCTTTTGAATTGCATCGTCCAATATTGCATATTTGAAATCGTCAACATGTACGTCTAATAAGAATACATTACTTACTATGAAGACTTTTCGTATTTCATTGATTATGGTCAACTTATAAGAATTTAGTGCTCCTATCTATACCACCTTATTTGTATCCAATACAACCAATCTCAAACATTCTGTATTATATCTTATTTATAAAGACAATTTACAAAAAAGGGACAGGATATTTTGCATTTGTGCCGATGTTTGTAATATTTTAAAATATAAGTCCTATACCCATCTTAAAGTATTATATGTCCGTCAGTCGGTCTGCTTGTCTGCCTTTTTGTCTGTCGTTCTATCTTACTGTTTGTTTGTCTATTTGTTTGTATGTTTGTCTGTATGTATGTCTGTATGTATGTATGTATGTATGTATGTATGTATGTATGTATGTATGTATGTATGTATGTATGTATGTATGTATGTATGTATGTATGCCTGCCTATCCATTTGTCTATCTGACTGTCTATCTGTCTGTCTTTCTTTCTTTCTATCTGTATATCTGTATAATATGTCCGTCCGTCGGTCTGTTTATCTGTCTTTCTGTATGACTGTCTTACTGTTTGTCTGTCTATCTGTCTGTCTGTCTGTCTGTCTGTCTGTGTGTCTGTTTGTCTGTCTGTGTGTCTGTCTGTCTGTTTGTCTGTCTGTCTGTCTGTCTGTCTGTCTGTCTGTCTGTCTGTCTGTCTTTCTTTCTTTCTGTCTGTCTGTCTGTCTGTCTGTCTGTCTCTCTGTCTGTCTGTCTGTCTGTCTGTCTGCCTGTCTATCTATCTGTTTGTCTGTTTATCTGTCTGTATGTCTGTTTGTGCGTCCATGAAAACCTTGAAGATAAAAATTCAAACGCTAATAAAACGATTAAATTTCCGAAAAATAACTTAAATATAGACTTAAATCCTTTTATTAAAATTTACAAGAATAGGGCCTTATAAACCTCTATGCTAAATATTTATACTTGTTTTTAATTCTCTTATTTGTATCATTCATAATTTTTCAACATTTTCTTTTATTACCATTAAAATACAAAAAAAAAAATATTTTTGTTCTTAGCAAAAAGTTACAAGTAGTTGTGGTTTGTTATAAGATTACATAATTACAATTAAATTAAAAAAATATATACAGAAATACAGGTATAAAAAGAAAAAGCAAGTAAACAATAAAACAGCAATAGAAACAATCAAAAGGAATGAACCGATAACAAACTACATAATTATTTTAATCTAAAAACACTGTGGTCTTGAATTTGCAATTGAGATACAAAATTAAAAAATCTCAAAACTGTTTAAACAATCTTAAATATCACCGATATATAGGACATTGAAATTCTTAAATTTCAAATAAATTAAAATAATGAAAACAGTAAGCTAAGTCATTCATTTTACTTTACTTAAGTCCTTTTGCTAGTCATCTATAGCACAGTGCAACCTTAATTATGGTTTCTCTTTGTTTTGTTTATGTATATGTATTCTATTTAACTTTTACCGATTGCTGGTTAACCTGTTAAGTGCAAATTTGTTACAAACTTCTCTTGACTATTGTTCAAATAAGAACAAAATTTGCATAACAAATTATATCACCATGTTTATACGAATTCTTTTGCCTGAACTCTAAAGTTCTAAATAAATATTTGTTATTCTTTGGCTTTTGATGTTCTTGAAAGATTTTGCAAAAATAGAGAAAAAGTTTAAATAACAAGTAGAAACGATCAAAACCAACTATATTGTACCCTATATCAATTACTTCAATTGTGTTCAAAATGTGGTCGTAAATAAAAAATCATTATTTCATCTTTAGTTGTTAAAAAGTTTCATCTGTTATGAGTTATTATAATATCAACATTCACAAAGTTTTCCATTAAACTAACAATTAATACAACTTTATTAAATACTACATGGCGTATACGTGTTACTATTAAATCACTAATGTAATCTAAGTATATTACGTATACGTACTTATACTTAAGTACTTTACAAGTATATTAGAATTTTAACTTGTTTTTTTTTTTTGCTTACAAATTCTATTGATCCTTTAGATATTCTTCTGTATATCTGCTATATTTTTGTATGCAAAACTAAACATGCGTTAAGGTAATTTGATTTCAAATACCTACATTTTTTAAAATTTGTTTAAAAAAAATGAAATACAGTCTCAATATTAGGAGGGTTGAGCAAATAATTTTTGAATTCTTATAAATAGGAAATGTTAAAAAATAACTAGATATGAATTAATGGTGCTAAGTGGTTGATTTTATTCACAAGTTTTAAGGGTTAAAGGTGAAAAGTTTAAATTTGTTCCAAAAGTTTGAAAATTTTTAAAACCGTTAAATTTATTTATAGTTTTATACCAAATTGTTGCAAATAGTTCACTTGGAACTTAATACAAAATCGATCAAGCCATAGGGAGTATCTGACTCAGTACAATGGTACAAAGGAACAATGGAAGTAAAACGAGAAATCTCCTCTCTAGAAGCTGGTCCTACTGTATGACTTTTTTAACGGATTTAAATCCTCCAGTTGAGCTATAACTTCATATAAGAAGCTGACTCTCTACAATAGAGTATACTCAATTTGAGTTAAAACAAAAACATGTCATTAAACCAGATAATGCATAACTTGGAACAAAAATTGAGTACTTTACGTGAGTACCAGCCAAACGGTACTCACGTGATCCATAAGTTAAATACAAGTCCTTACTTACTGTGTTCTCTGTAAGTAAGAACTTGTATTTTACTTATGGATCACGTGAGTACAAATTTAAAAGTATCACCTGTATAAGATATCGTAAATCTAACAAAAGCAAAATTCTCTTTAATAACAAGGACAAGACAATGTCCGAAAATCTGCCTTTCTGGTAACAGATAAGATAGAAGTTTTAATTTGACTACAAACTAAATCATTACAGGAAAAGACCAAGAAGACATTTGATACTACCAGTTTATGGTTAGAGGAGGCTAAAGGTACTAGTAGCTTCTCTTTCCTCCAGATTTCAATCACATAGAGATGATGTAGATCATTAAAGTGATATGCGTCATGTAAGAACCATAACTAGAATCGTTCAAGCGATATATTACACCAGTAAGAGTAAGAAAAGCGCAAAACTGAAGCCAAAAAGAAGTATTCAAGGGAGTTGTTCTTCAACATAGACTTCTGCTTCAGTGTGAACATCTAAAACGCTTGGAAGTGATCATATAACGGTAAGAACCTCTCAAACGATAATTTTCGGAAGAAGTGTATAAAAGCTTAACATTTCGTTGGTAATTTCGCAAGCTCTGGGTACTTATAGAGATCACATTCGATTAAGACGTGCCCATCTGTCTCTATGTCTGTTTGTCTGGCTGTAATTCATTCTGTCCGTGTGTCTGTCAATACACTAGATAACTTTTGGAAAAATTCTATCTCAAAATCTTTCCGTAAATAGCGGAGTTACGATTATGCCATGTCCGTCTCTCTGTATAACTCCCTGCCAGCGTGTGTGTGTCTGTCTGTTTGACTGTTAAAATCAATTATCTAAAGACCCTAGATATCTTTGTAATCTAAATCATAAAAAATTCGATAAGACATATGTCCAATTCACCATCAATGTTGTATTGTATGTCAAATGAATTTAAAAAAAAAAAAAAAAACATTTTTGAAACAAAAACTTAATTCCGAAATATTTTTACTTATTGTTGACAAACAAAAACAGAGGGATTATAGATGTTATCCTTATAAATTTTGGTAGAGAAATATACGTCTACTTCTGAGTTATCTATGTAGAATTAATCGTATTATAAGTGTTTATAAGAGAATTTTTATCTTCAAGTCATTTTATGAAGGAGAGTTTTAATTATGAGTCCAAAAAACCCAATTATTTATTTATAAAAAAAATCGTGAACTGTAGCGTGTGCACAAGATTTACATGGACGGACAGACAAACAGACGGATGGACGGACATAGCTAAATCGATCCAGAAATTGATTCGGAGCCGATTCGTACTTTTAGGTGGGTGTAGAACTAATATTTTTGGGTGTTACAAACATAAGCACAAACGCAGAATACCCTCCCCACTATATTGGTGTAGGTTATAAAAATACGACATTCTACGATACAACCATACAACATCGATTGTGAATTGGACAATACAGTTTATATTATTATATTTTCATAGTTTTTTTTTGCAATTTTGCTAATATCTCCGATATTTATAAATCAATTTCATTGAATTGAAATAGACAACTTCTCGACAATATATCTGAAAGAATTATTAAAAATTTGTATATAGAAGATATCTCGCGTTTACAGCTTATATATGAACAAACAGACGGATATTACTAAATTGTCTTTGCTATCTTTAAGGATATACGTTATTAAGAGTTTATAGAGTTGCAATTGTAAAAATATATAACGTGTCAAAATAACACTATTATTTTCAAAAAGCCCTCGTTTTTTTCTTTATATAACTAATATTACAAACATACAACTGCTTAAAATATAAATATAGCTTCTTTTAACAACAATATTTTCTCAATATTACCTTATTTATTTAGTGGCAGTCATGTATAGTAGAACAGCAGCTCTGTCAGGAAATGTGATTCAATATGCTGATGAAGACATGTACTAGAGTTTATTTTAGCTTTTATTTTCTCGAAAAAAATTTGTTTACAAACACATATATTTTAAACACATGTTTAGAATTTATTTAGTTACACCGATACACTTGTAAATATTTAAGTATTTATCAAACACATTTTCTTAAGTTACAAACACACACACACATACATACGCTCTTCATATTTTCTCATGCACATCCGATTTTGTTAGAAAGTGTATGAAAGACTGAGTTAGTGATTGCAGGAATAGAAAAGTAAGTAGATAACGTTTATTTAAATATATAAAAGCTATAGGTATGTTTGATTACATTTAAGTCTTCATTTTGAATAGATTTATTCACTTAAGAAATCTTAGTTTTTTTTATTTATTATAAAATTTTTCTGCAAATTATTTTTTTTTATATATAAAGTTTTAATATTTTCTTTATTTTTTTGCTAGTTATATATTTAAAATATAAAATCTTTAAAATTTAGTTTATGTATCGGTTTATGTTTATACTGGCAGCTTTTACTTATTATCTGCAAAAAGAGAAAAAAAATAAGAAAATTTATTAAGAATTTATTTTGAATTTAAAAATCTTTTTTTAAATTGTAAATTTATTTTCTTTTAATTAACAGATTTAAAATTAATGCCTTAAAATTAACATACTCAATTATGCTAGTCATGAATAAGTACTAAATAATATTTATTTTACTTCTAGCAAATATTTGTCCTTATTACAATTTCTACACACATATACAATTTTAACTTGGTTAACAAAAATAACTTTTTGATTACTTAAGTGTCAACACAAACATCATATTAAAAACCACAAAAATTACACACTCTTAGCTCTCACACACACACACATACACACTCACTCACAAATAGTTATAAACCTTTTTGCCATTTTATAATCAAACAAAATTTATAACAAACACTTTGCATATAAAAGGGAGGTTTTTCCTTAAAATTTTCAAAAACTAAGTAAATTTGTTAAATGACCAAACAAATTATAATGTAAAGTATATACACTATCATACGCTTACACAAACACACACACACACACACACTTACTCATATACTTGCTTAACACCCATTCTCTTCTATTTATTTATGCAAAAAATAAAGGTTTAAAACATTTTATTTTAATAATAAGGAAAAATGCTTACTAACACATATGCTTACAAGGATTTTTCTTACAATGTGTTTTATGTATGTGTACGTGTGTGTGTGTGTGTGTGTGCGTGCGTATTTTCAAGCATATGATGTGTATTTTAACAGTTTTGCCTTATTCTTTTATAATGAAATGAAAAATTATGAAAATTTTTATTATATAAATATTTACATGTACTTTAATGCACACAATTAAACTTTAATTTTTATTATTTATTATATGCATAGTAAATAACCAAGTTAAATATTTTATGAATAGTTGATTTAAAATTTTGCAAAACCTAGAGAAGTTAAATGAAAAATTTAGCAAAAATTGTCAACATAAACAGCTCATTATAAGTAGAGTGATTTTGATGCAAAAGAAAATGTTCTTAAATACTAAAAGTTGAACAAATTAATGGTGAGTGCCATATTGACCTATTTCATGTTAGTATTTTTCCATCACTAGTTGAGCTTCTGTAACGACTTACCACCGCCTTATTGTGTACAGTACGAAGCGTTGGAACTTAACCCGAAATATACACTGTGTATCAGTCTTTCAACCCCAACTCACACTTTCCGCGAATTAAGAATCCACATCCAATATATATCTATCCCGAAAGAACCATAACAAACTGACCAGCACAAGTCCTGCGGATAAATGGCCACCAGAAGTACTTGATAATGTTCTCTGGTTGGATCATATATCAAGTCATGCCAAGGAAAGTCCGATGAATGAAGTGCCCTGCCTAACTTTAGGAGGATACCTTGCTTTTTATTATCACATATATTATCAAAAATACTGTAGGCATATCTACTTCAAAATCTTTAAATCGTTTGAAAATCATTATCTAATTCGACATAATAATGTCTGTCTGTCCGTCCGTCCGTCAACTTCAACGGATGACGTCTCAACAAGTACAGATGAGTTTTACAAAATTGTTTTTATCAAATTTAATGTTGTATCAAACTTAAAGTGAAGATATCTAGAAGAAAAACAAGGACGCTCAAATAACTTCTTAAAAAGTCCTTTAATTAGGGTTTTTTCAAAATCCTGGATGCGACATCGCAAATTTAAAATGAGAAAATTCCAGGACGAAATTTCGGTGACAGCTCAATCCTTTAGAAAAGTATGTTCTGGTAACTGGATTAAAAAAAATTAATATTGTTGTAAAACTCAATAAGTACTTGCAGTATCTTTGAGAGTTACTGATGCATATTCAGCTTAAACTGATAATCTGAGAAATGGATAAGCACTGTCAATGGTGCTAAGCTTTGAAGGACCTCATTTTATGATAACTTATAATGATCCTTCAAAAAACGTTTTTTTTTTTGGTTAAAAACCTAAGAAAATTAAAATCGCTTATAACTCCGTTAAAATACGTTAATATCTAAACAGAACCTCATTTTGCAATCATTTATATTGATCCTTCAAAAATCGGTTTTTTACTTACTTCGTTACAACACGTTTAAATTAAATTTTTTTTAATTTTGTAATCACTTCTATAGATCCTTCAAAAAGCCATTTTTTGGTCAAAATTTGAAAAAAAAAAATCGATTAAAACTTTGATAAAACGAGCTGAAATTGAAAAAGCACCTCATTATGTTATCATTTATATTGGTCCTTGAAAAGTCCATATTTTGTACAAAATCTTAAAAACACTTAAATTGAAAAAAAAATCGATTAAAACTTCGATAAAACACGTTGAAATTGAAAAAGGAATTCATTTTGTTATCATTTTTATTAATCCTTGAATAGTCCATATTTTGGACAAAATCCTAAAAACACTTAAATTGAAAACGAACCTTATTTTGTAAACTATGGAAACAATTACAATCGATTTTTTGTCAAAATCTTAAGAAAATTAAAATCGTTTATAACATTGTTAAAAAACGTAAAAAAAATTAAAAAGGAGCTTATTTTGCAATCACTTATGTTTTTCTTTAAAAAAATTACAACTCCATTAATAAGTGAAAAATTGTATATTTACAACAGAATCAATTTTTTTTATACAATGTTGTTGCAACTCTATAATTTCTTTATGTAGCATACCACCTTTACAATATATATATATATATATATATTGAATTGTATAATTTTATTTTATTTCCTCTATATCAATGCAATCAATCGTGCTCAATCATGTTATATCCTTTTGATAATTGCTGATATTTTTCATGTTTTTTCTTCTTTTTTTTTGGCAAAATTAAGTACAATATATATTTTCTTTGCTATCGTTTTATAAAAACACACAAAATTCATGAATTAACAAAAAAAGTTCAATTATTATCAAAAAAGCAACAGACTGCTACTTAATGCTGAACAAACACATACAATACAATTACATATCATCGCAACAGTAACTGACAGAATATGAAACCATATAAAACTTTGTGGCCAATTTTTTGGCCATATTCTGACAGGAATTCTATCTACCTATGGACTTTTTTTTCTTCGATTATAAATAAATATTTGACCTAGTATCTATTACTATTGGTGAGCTAATAAACTAATTTCTTTTCAAGGATCAGACTTGAAACAAAATTGACTCCATTTCGCATTACGTTTGACTATCCCTCTGTCATGCGAATTTAACATTTGGAAAAGTTGTTTTTTCATTGGGATACAATGAATACTTTAAAAACTGCTAGAATTTTCATGTAATGTAGGTTCTACTTAGTAAACATACTAGACATACAGATATCTACGTATATTTTAGTAAAAATTGTGTGATATTAGGGAGGTTTTTATTTGTACTCAAAATTTTGAAGGAATTCGTTAGGGCTAATATAACGGATGTATTATCTTTCAAATGAATAAAGTACATTTTCAATACAAAATATTTTTAAGGAATATTTATGGAAAGTTTTAGTGTCTTTTGGACTTTACGATTTTTCCGTTCGGAGTTTATTGTCAGAAAAAGTGGACAGTTGGACAGTTAGATAGAGACACTTACAGAGAGACAGATAGACAGACAGACAAACAGACAGTCAGATAGATATACAGATAGATAGACAGACATCAGGCGAGGATCCAGCTCAAGCGTCTGGAGGAGAAAATTTTATTTGTTTATTTATATTAATTTCTTTTTTTCCTCATTTTTATATTTTGTCTGAAAAATTTTTGGTTTTGGGGAGAATAAAATTTCTCTTTTTCCCACCCCATGTCTGACAGACAGACAAACACACAAACAGTCAAGCAGATAGACAGATAGACAGACAGACAGACAGACAGATAGACAGACCTACAAACAAACAAATAGTATTATAAACAGACAGGTGAAAGGACGGAAATAGTTTGATCATCTTAGAATATAATAAGGTTCTTGAACGTCTTGAAAATAGAATATCGAAATCAATACAATCGTAATTTTTTCAAAAATTCTATATGAAAGTTATTTTAAATTCTACTACTAATGCATTAAAATTTTGCACTTTGCATGTTTGTCTAAAGTAAATGTTAAAAGGTAAGTGATGTTATCTTTTTCCACCACCTAAATGTGCTCATTTTCTTGATGTTATCATCGTTGGTGGTTGATATTCTCGGTACAAGGTTCTTCTATAAATTTTTCGTTTTTTTTTACATTGTCGTAACACTTTTACAAAAGCAAAAAGAAAAACTATAGATTTTTGTTGCAAAAAAAAAAAAAAGAAACAAGACTAAAAATGTAATGATAACAACAATATTGTTTGCTTTAACTGTTGAAAATATATGATAGCAATTTAAAACCACATATACAAACTTACACAAAATACATATTAATGTGGATTTTCAAATGTATAGTTTGAAAGAAATTCACATATATTGGTAGGTATACCCAGCAAACATAGATTATTAAAAAAAAAATAATCTTAAACTCTCATCAAATCATTATCAAAATTTTTGTCATTATAGTCTACACCGCTATAACGCACTTTCTGAGTCTATTTAGCTATGTCCGTCTATCCGTATGTATGTCTGTTTGTTCATGTAAACCTTGTGCGCATACACTTGGTACATACTCTTCTTTTGATCCAAGGAGGAACGCTTTTGAAAATGGTTGTAATCGTTCCATTACAACCATTCATTCCAAATAGGGCCTTTGGGCTCATAATAAAGTTAAATGTTCTACAATATTGTCAACAAAAATCGTCACAACTTAGTTTTAGAGAATTTTAAATAACACTAAACTCCCCTTAGAAAATGACTTAAATGTCAAAATTTATTTATAAACACTAATAACACGATTAAATTGTACATACATAAATAACTCCGGTGGTCTCCGGTAGGTTAGTAGTTAGTGTTCTAGTCTGGTAGACCGGAGGTGGTGGGTTCGATTCCCATCTGAAGCACTGGGTAAGGAGCGCACAACAGGCCCGATAGAGATCTAGGTGTAATTCTTCGGAATTGATGTATACGCATCCTCTTTCAAACTAACTAACTAACATAAATAACTTTGAAGTAGACGTAAGTTCCTCTAGCAACATTTATAATTACCTATGAGCCTTCTTGTAGAAAATCACTTTCACAAACAACTATTAAAAATATTCCGGAACTGACTGGTATATGACTGGGCCATGGTAGGCCCGACTACATTACTTGTTATTACAATAAGTTTATTCAAAAGTCATGTATGATTTGTTTTGAAATCTCAATGTTTGCTGGGTTTTGCCACCAAAATAAACTTCATTATTATATAAATATGCACATGCTGTGTGCATAAATTATACATACTTAGATTTGCTCTAGGTATATTCGTGTGTACTTTTAAATGTAGCTATAATTTTTCTTATGCATACATATATCCAAGGACCTACAACACTATGGATCCAAAAATCAATTTAAACATAGCTTTTTAATTTTACCAGATATAAGTCGAGTCAATAATAAGCGTTTAGAAAAATTACGAGAAGAAGTTATGCGTTGGCCGTATGTCTGTCTGTCCGTATGTTTTTAAGTTCCCAGATATCTTTAATGTATTCAAATCTGGCATGGTTTCAAAGGCTTTTCTTTCTTTAGTATAATTTTCGAAAGCTAGCAAAACACATACTATAAATAAGGTACATTTTTCTTTAATTTGAAGAAGTGAGATATTATAGTTGGGCGACGCCGACCATATAATACCCTAAACCTGTTACAAAAATAAAATGTAATTTAGTTTTCATAGCAAAGCATTAAAGTTGAATTGTATCTTGCCTTAGATATACTTAAGCCATTTATTGTTGAATAAAATTGTGGACATTTAAGTCAAATTTAAAAAGGGGTTTTTTTATAGGTGATAGGGTCAAGGGCCTTATTTATAAAATTCATGAAGGTCATCAAGGCAAGTATAGAACTTGGCTTTGTAGCTTTTTTGTCGAGATACGAGTATATTTAACATAATTATGAACTTAAAAACCCTATTCGACGGGTTCAGTTGTATAGAGGCTAGGTAAAATAATAGACCGATGTTAACCATTTTCAATACGCTTTATCTACGGTGCCATAGAATATTATAACGCCAAATTCCATTGAATTATCGCCTAAATTGCAACATATAGTTTGATTATAAAGTTTGCAATCCCTTTTCGGGGGTTTAGTTGTATGGGTGTTAGATGAAATAATCAATTGATCTTATCCATTTTCAATAGGCTTCGTCCCTGGGACAATAGATGATCATGTACCAAATTTCATTGAATTATCTTCAAAATTGCGACCTGTAGTTTGATTACAAGGTTTGCATGGACGAGCAGACGGACAGACGGACATTGCTAATTCAACCCATAAAAAGATTCTGAGCCAATTAGTATACTTTAAGGTGAGTATAGGACCAATATTATTGTGCGTTACAAACATCAGCACAAACCCAAAATACCCTCTCCACTAAAGCGGTGTAGGTTATAAAAATTTTCTGCTGAATCATATCGATTCAAAATTGTAAACGCCTAATTCGTTATGACTAGAATTTCACACACAAAAAGAGAAAATATTGTCGAATTTATGTTATGAATTTGTACTTCATAGGATCATTTAAAATTTTTCATTTCCAATAGAATGTTTTACATTGTGAAATTGCACTACTAACAACACCTGTACGTATACGTGTTAATTATTTATTGATATGAATTAAATATAAAGTATACGCTTTTTTGCAAAAATGACACCGAAATCAAATTTGAACAATTTAAATGAAACTATGAAACACGTTTTTTTTTTGCTCTTTTATCACGTAGTTGTGTCCGTATATGTTATGCTAATGATCTGTAGTTAGAGAGACATGAAGGATTATGTATATTTGACCTTGTTAAATCTGACCAGACCATTATATGGGAAAATGTGTCATAGGAAACTGATTCATTTGATGTAAAGGTTGGCCCAAAATGCCCAAAATATGCTGACAGACATGAATGTCTAATATGCTTCTATAAAAAAGCTCGCTTTTTATAATGAAGTACCGACTACTATTTGTTTCGATCGATACAGAATAAACTCTTTTAAAAGATGAGCAGTTTGTCGCAGAATTCATTTGTTGCCCGAAAGATAAGAAAAAATCATATATTTATTTGCATTTAGTAATTATGTAAATATCAATTCATCCAAATTCATTTATGGAAAATTTAGATGAAGAAAGCCTTAAAAAGAACCACAATTGATTAAGAATACTGCTTCAGTTGTTTTAAAAATTTCAGTAAATTTTTAATAATTTTTCTTAAGCAAAAGCTACAATATTGAAATTTTCTTCCTTTCATAAGAAATTCTAAAATATACTTGCTTTCCTCACTCTAAATTCCCATAGTGCAATGTGTAAAAACAACCTGTATTTGCTATTGTAAATTTCACGAATTGTTCAAACTTATATCAGCGACTATTAACCTAAACCTTTACATTCGTTTTGTTTCTAGTGTAAAGGAAAAATTTGAGAAAAAAATACATACGAAAATATTTTTCATCTTTAGCATTTAACTATACAGTGTAGTTACAGAGGAATCTTTGTATATGAACTTTTAAAGTACACAGAGAAAATTGTTAATCGAAAAAATTGGAAACATTTTTTATGTTCTAGGTAAGGTAAGGTTCGTGGACGTAGTTCCATAAATATTTCCCATCATCATTCCTGTTCTTTCTTTAGAAGTAAACCTGACATTAATAGAGCAAGTGTCCTCTGCGAATCATACTAAGCTCAAACTTATTAATTTTTCTCAGTGTCTAAAAACTATTTGACGCTATTTTGCCACCCACATCATATAACACAGTTACAAACAATTCGTTTATAGGGAGTTACATTTATTATTATCTTTGCACTTCCTTCTACATTTTTTGTTGAACAATTTTCCGTTATGAAAATTGTTTTCCACTGAGCATCAGTAGAAGGTTTTGCTCGTTTCTTTTTTTAAGCTGAAAGATTTGTTTTTGCCAAAAACGAAAAATTCATATACCATTTTTCCTAGTTGTCTTTAGATGCTACATTCATGTATGTAAGTTTTTATGTATGTATGTGTCAGTATTTTGTAAATTTTTAAATCATATGAGTAAGTATCTAAATTTTATATACACTAAGTATACATATGTGCATGTTCTTTTATCTATCAACTATCAGTTACTACAAATACACATATAGTTTCTCTTTCTGTTGGTTTAGTAAATGATAAAGCAATTTATTTTCATTGTATACTTTGCGGGTGTACACTTGTTTAATGAACTTAATGAGAATTTTGCAAAAAAAAAACGTTTAAAAATAGTGTAAACTTGGCTTAGAGCTAAAATATTACAATAAAAGTTTAAGACTCATATTCATAAATGCTTATTAAAATTATTGATGGTTTAGTGTAGGAATTTTATATGGAAAAGAACCTTAAATAAGCGATTAATATCTTTATGAATACTTAGATTAAAGAACCTTTAGTTTAAAGACGATAGATTGAACTTTTGGATGACATAACAAAATTTTACAAACAATGACGCTTTCGCGCTGTTTTAGAACAATTATTGGAAAAAGTAATGTGATTGAGTTTAGCGCAATTTGAACATTTAAAAAAAGGTTTAATTTAGGTTGTGACTTCTTTCAAATTTTGCTGATCTTTGTATCTTTATAAAGATCTTGAAGTATCTGAATTGAATTTCGAAGTGTTTTACATGAACAACTGCTATGTAGGCATATTTTACGATAATCTTTTAAACCACTAGGTGAGCTCCTGTGAACACTCACCATCGCTACATTGTGTTCATACACGAAGGTGGCATTTTAACTTCCGAGATGCTAAAACATCATTTACGACCACGCAAGGGGGATAGTTTCTGTTAAGTCGGCAACAGAACGTACAGATATAATCGGTAGACCAAAGTAGGAATCCATCAAATAAGCCGAAGACTTTGTTCTTATTAACAGAGAAAACACTGTGGTAGATCCGGTGTAAACAGAGTTTTCTCTGAACATACCAGGACAATGAAGGAATATTGGTATGGTATCATATGTATAAGATACCTTTCATCCATCATCATTTAACCCAAAACACTTATCATTCTTCCGACACACTTATAGCGAACAACATCCGGCACACTTACTCTGGAACATGCATATTGTATAATATACTTTTTACACCAACACACCCCTCCCCTATTCAAGCATAGTCCTAGAGCCAATTCCCTGTTGTGTATCTGTTGTCAGAACAGAACTTATCCCAAAATATAGACTATATCATGCATCAATTTTTTAAACACAACTCACTCTTTCCGCGAATTCGACTTTAAATCACAACCTCTACGTAGATCCAAAGTAACCTTAACCAACACAGTCTACCACTAACAGATTATATGGTTCTCTGGTTTGACCCCATATCAAATCATTCCAAAGAATATCTGAGAAGTGAAGTGACATCACTAGTCCCAAAACACTTCAAATAATGGTAACACCTCTTTTCCCCGTTGTTGCAATTCACCAAGATGAGTTTCGCTCATCAAGGAAACATACCCCGGGGGGAATGTGACTATAGTATTCCACCTGAGTGGCTCCATTGATAGTCTAAGCTCAGAATTTTCGATCACAAGGTGAACTAAAGAAGAATCACCATCCACCCTTTCGTGACTTGAAAAGAACACGCAGGTGACAGTGTTCAAGCACTGACCAAAAACCAATTTTCTCAACTGTTCGAAGTATATCACTTCTGATCATTGCAGTCTCGTAGTGGAATCTTAAGACCTTATCTGAAAACATCCTCGACGACATAGCCACAATTTCATTGCTCGAAAAACAAAACTAGGAAAACCCTCAATAAGCCAAAATATTAAAAACTCATTATCATTCAACTCTTCATACAGAGCTTTCAGTAGACGCCTTCAAGTAAAGATTCAGGGAAGCAAGATAAAGGTAAGGCCCGCACACTGCGTCCTGCTCTTTGACTATTCCAAGAACGAATAAAGCCAATTTTAAATATTCTGTTTTGAAGTGAAGTGTATCCCATATGAAGCGTTTTACATCTACCAAAACAATTACGAGTTAAACGAATTAAAGTCTGGACTATGAGGCGAGTGAAACAAAATTCTCAACAATTTTTTAACAAGTATTACTATATGTGATCAAGTGCGGTTGTGATATAACATGTTTCAATATTCCGGAAATTTTTTTCGTCCAATACTTGCTTCAGTCTTACGATAGTCACACCCCTGAACCCACTTTACTTTTCTTTAGTTCTGCTTCCTAACAACTAATGCTTAGGTGTAAAAAGTCTTGCTTTTGTAACTTTCAAGCAGCATTCGACATAGTTGTCTTTTAAGGTCACACGACGTCATATCAATTTGATGATAATAAAACCTGACAATTTGATGATAATTAAACCTGCAACCTTGTCTCTCTCGATTTAAACTCGTTTGGTAATATTGGTGTTTCTACTTTTTAATGCCTTCAATTCTCAGTCGTCAAGCGTATTTTGAGGATGAAAAATGCTGCAAACTTGTCACTTTCGGCTTCAATTCGTTTGGTAACTTTGTTGTTTCTACTTTGCTACTCGAAACATTTAAAAAATGATGCTTGTATAGCTCCCAATGATTTTTCAATGTCTTGTAGAGTTGGAAAAGATTCTTTTGCTTTGTTGGCACAACTTTCGATAGTAATAACAATAAGTTTGTTTATTTTTCATAAAAAAATTAAGAAAAATAAAATATCCTCTTTTAGGATATTCAAGGATGGAATTTTAATGAAATAATGTCAAAAACGAGTGTTCAAAGACCTGTCGAATGAGACATTATTTGTTAAAATCGGATAACTGGTACCTAAGTTATTCATTCATCAACAAAAATACCCGAGGTGCCCTACTTTAGAGACCCATAAATATGAACTGAATGAGTTAAGGATCCAATTTATACGCCATAGAAACCGCATTTAGAAGTAGAATATATGCTCCAGATTTGAAAGAAATCGAATGGGACAAAAAATTAAAACAGCGTTTTTTGGTAGATTTATTTTGAAATTACATGACGAACAAATTGCTAAATGACTTATGACATTATTCAAATTTAAAGAAAATCCAAAACTTTCCTATCGTTTCATCTTCGTTGTATATAAAAGATTCCATTTCCGTTTATAAGTTCTTCAATATAATTTTCTCACTGCCATAGAATATAATGTGAGTCCTTTTAGATACCTGCGTTGATTAGGACATAACCGTTTGTCATTTACTTTGTATGTCCTTAAGCATGTTGAAATACATTTTTAATATACACCGATATCTGCGAGATCCTAAACATCACCAATTCTATCAAAAATGCTACTCAGAAGATCGCCATATAAAATCAGCAAAATAATGGAGATATAAGCAAATATCGGAGGCATCCTCTAAAAACATCGCCAAAAAGTGAAGATTTCTGTTTATGTGGACACAAGAACAACAAGTAATGTAGAAAGCAATATCTTATTATTGGTTTATTAGTTTTAAAGTCAGAGATGGAAAATTATGTGGGGAAAAATAAAAATTTTAAAATTTTTGAAAAAAATATAATTCTAAAGTAAAACCTACCAGTCACACAGTGTAAAATATACATTAAGTCTTACTTAAGTATAAAAGTATGCCAAGTGAAATATTTAAATGTATCTGCATATATGTATATGTATATGTATGTTTTGCATGCATATATATGCACATATCATAAATACAGCAATAGAAAAAATACTTTTCAGCAAAAATGAAAAATGTAACAGGAAGTAGCAAGGAAACAGAGAGTAGAAAAAAAACTAAAAAAAAGTCTAAAGAACAAAACATGTAATGGAACGTAAGTAAAGGGGATAAGATAAAAAATAAACAGAGAATATGAACGCATAAACAAGTGATGTTAAACTAGAAATCCTATTAAAGGTAGATTTTGAGCTTGAAAATAACAGCTACAGATTTCATTACATTATGAGATTTGTTTTATTTATTTCGTTTTTTTTTTTTCATTCTTTCTTTATTCTCTCAAGCAGTTTTTGATTATTTCCTTTAGAAAAAGAACTAGAGAGAATTTTATAAATTTATGAAGATAGGAGAAAGAAAACAATGAATATATTTATTTTGATTTTTTGTTTAATAGTAGGAAAATTTAATTTTTTGCTAATAAAACTAAGCAAATATTTGTTAGAAAGACAGTTTGTTTAAGTAATTAAAAGATAAAATTTAAAAAACTTTAATTTTTCTTCATGTGTTTGTAACTACATGACGTATGATTAATATTTCATACTTGTTCTTGGCAAATTAAATATTTATCATACGTTTTTTTTTTTATAAAAAAACTATTATTTATTTATTTTCTTTTCATTTATAAATTCAGTTTTTTTATAAACTTCACTTAATAAATAATAAATTTTAATTTGCAAATCAAGAAATAACTTTTTTAGTCAATAGAGAAAATAATGTCAAATAAAGTAAATAATTTGAAATTTAACTTAAGAAATTAGTTAATAACTTGAAGTTTATGAACTTTGGACCTTGAATATTATAAGAAAAACAATTATTTCATTATTCAAAAACTAAAGGAAAATAGCATCATGAAATTTCTCGAACTCTTAGCGTTTTAGAAGTTGACATGCAGTTGTTCCGCATTTTAGATGAAAAGATTGATGGGACATTAACTTCAAAATAAAACTAGTTTCATTTAAAAAAAAAGTTCAGTACCAAAAAAATGGATTCTTGTTGCTTTTTTGGAAGTCATCATCACTTCAAAAGAAGTTAAAAGAAAATTCACTGTGCTACTGTGAAGTGGTGATAAATGTTATCCTTTTAGAAGAAATTCGTTTTATTTTTGCTGGGATGTAATCCGGTACGAATTGAACACGGGTTTCAGATTTTGTCTTATCTCAGTTATTAAGAGGTTTGCTTAGCATAATCGTGTCGTTTAAATCAATTTTCTCATGAATATAATATTGTTTTAACGACCGATATATGGTGAAATCTATATTTTAAAGATGGTTGGTAGATTAATGTGGTTGTTCACTAAACGCGAACTATCAAGAAAAATCGAAGAGACTTTATTTTAACCACACCACTCCACTCGTCAGATGAAGTATTTATAATATAAGATCCAGCCTGTAGCTGTAAGAAATCTAAGAATACCATTAAGCTTAGACTCAGATGAGATATGAAGTAATTGCCAATGAAGCGATTTCTCTTTACGGCCAGAGCAGGACTTTCACAGATGAGATGGATGACCATTTCTTGCTTTTCACTGTCTTTGCAACTGCGACTGTGATCATTGAAAGGAAGCCCTACCTGACTTGCAAATCTGCCAATTACCAAGTGTCCTGTTATTATGTCCTGCGTGCTTCGGTTTATAAGATTAAACTTAATGGAGTTGCTACTGAAACGACGTTGGAAATGTCAAAAGCAGATTCCGTTCTGGGAAACTCATCTGACTGTTCATTACCATAGTAGTTCCTATGCGCCGGGACCCAAAAAAGGGTAATGTCAGACAGGCAACTCAGCCTTGACAGTGCTTCTTGCATTGTCTGACTAATAGGGAAGTGATAGTACAAGAGTTAAGTGAGAGAAGTGCCGCTGGACTATCGTGTTGCCGCGAATATTGAGATCATCTATTACACATATTTCAGCCTGAAAGACACTACAGTTGTTGTGAAGAAAACACTACAACCAACACCGCAGTTCATTTTGGAAATAATAGTAAAGAAGATTGATATTAAGTTCGGTCTGAGCCGAAAGAGACAACAACAAACAAAGGAGTGACTGTGAGACTATGATATCTTATACAAGTGACATCATTGAATTTATCTTCCTTAACAGGGTGTTCAGAGTTCATAGCAGTTTTACCACAGAGTATTTTCTGTGAGTAAGACCATGTCATTGGCGTATTTGATGGATTCGTAATTCAGTCCACTGATTAGCTCCTTAGGTGCTGTGGATGAATCAACAGATACATTAAAGCCAATCAGTAACGAGAACAACTGATTAGTTTAAAGAGATCATTGGCCGAAAAATTCCCAGAAAATCTCGAATTTTTATACCTTTCCGAATCAAGAGACAATTAGTACCAATTGCAACTAATTAGTTTGAAGAGAGCATTGACCGAAAAACTCCCAAAAAATCTCGAACTTTAAAACAATTTCCTTTCGGGAGAATGTTTGTTATTCCGTTTGTTGGCTTATTATATGGATTCGTATATCGATTGCTCACTGAGGGGTATTATGATTTAATTCAACAGTTCCAATGTTGGTGCAGTTCTAAAGTAGCGAATATGGGAAGGATCCCATATTCGCAAATCATTAATCGCAAGAGATCACATGTGAAGCCCGGACGAATAGACATCATAGGCAATTATCTATGGTTCCCAATAAAGGGAATCTGTACCGAATATTACTGATTGATTTGAAGAGAGAATTGACCGATAAACGCCCAGAATATGCAACCAGACCTGACATTACTCTTGTTCGACTAATATTTGTTTTGATATGTACAGAAAGCATAATATTTCATTACAAAAATCCTTTACCTTCGTAAGATTGTCATAATGTTATGTCTGTCCATATGCCTTCTGTATGTATGTATGCCTTCTGTCTGCCTGTCTGTCCGTCTGTCTGTCTCTCTTTCTGTCTTTCTATTTGTATATCTATCTGTCCAATAATTCTATTAAAAATACTTTCGAAAATACGAAAATCGGTTCATTAATATTGAAATATAAAAACATATATTTATCCAATTCGCAATCGGTGTTGTAAGGTTGTATTGTAGTATGTTGTAAATTTTTATTATTGGTTTGTATTTGTTTCAATTTTTCTTAATTTTTTCTGAGTTACAAGGCTACGACATTGATTGTGAATTGAAGAATTGTTAAAAAAATGTTACAACAATAACAATAAACATATTCATATTTTACATGTTGTATGATATAATTGTTTTAATTTCCCATTCATTTGGATTGACTCAAGATTAAAAGATTGTGTGTGATGAGAAATAAATTTGATTTTTAAAATTTTAAAACTTTTATAAAATGAAATTCAATTTTTATTTTTACAACTTTTTTTATAAAATACCACAAAAGTATACTTAACAAAACCCAACAGCTCTAAAACTATTCAAATACAACTTGTCTCCAATATCTTTTTACGTTCACAAGATAGCGATTTTTTTTATTCCAAAAAGTTACTGAACCACTGCTTATCGTACTTAAAAGCATATAATTACAAAGTAAATATTTCATTACAATATCCTGGCCTTCTGAACAAAGAATCCAATTCCTACACACGCACATACAATTGCAATTTAAGGAAACCTGCCATGCAGCAGCGTACTTGTTTAACC
Organism: Lucilia cuprina; assembly: GCF_022045245.1. NCBI lineage: Eukaryota > Metazoa > Arthropoda > Insecta > Diptera > Calliphoridae > Lucilia > Lucilia cuprina. Next base: position 52,345,369 of record NC_060954.1, read on the forward strand.
ATTTAAAATATTTTATAATTAATTATGTTTTTTCTTACATTTAAATTCATTTCAATATTTATCCTATCTTTTCTTTACTTTACCTACGAAAAAAAATAAGCGTAAAAACTTCTGTTGCCGTTAAAAATTCATATTGAATTTTTCTGAAATTAAAACAACAACAATAACAACGCCGTTAATAACTGTGTATGAAAATTTTCATTTATATGTTATTTTCACAGTTTTTATCTGTTGAGGTTAAAATTATTATTATTATTTTATTATTAACGCTATTGTAGTTGTTGTTATAATCGTTAAAATAGTTGGTAAAGAATTTTTTATCGATTTCATACTGAATTAATTATTTAATTAATAATATGGGATAAAGTACGAAAAAACAAGGATTTTTGTACAGCTATTTATGATAAAACAGAGAATATTTTTTGTAATATATGTGATAAAGTTAATAAGGCCTTATTATTAAAGAGTTAAGCGGAATAAAAGTTTTACATAATTGGATAATGTTTACTAAAAGTTAAACTTTAAAATTTATCTTGAAAAATTTTAATTTTGAATTTGTAAAACTTTGTCAAAAATTGTAAAGTTACACTTTTGCTAATAGATCAATTTTCAACAAATAAAAACACTTAACTTAAATACATACTTACATACATACACATTAAATGATTGTCAATTGTTTAACTCTGCACTTTTATAAGTGCAAACATGTATCCCTTTTAGTTAGAATTTTTATCTAATTTTGAACTTCTTTTTACTGATTTTAGTAATATCAAAATAAAACCATAAATTACTTAACTTACCACAGGTAAATACAAGTGTAAACAATTATCAATTTTTTGCCTCTCAGTTAATAAAATTTTACACATTGTCAAATATTCTTTTCTCATTGTGATGTGGTTATTTTTTCATCAACATCCTTTGTTAGTCCCCTACCATGTCATTTAATCATTACCAGAACTTTTGGGTCTCTTAAAAATTCTCATACACAAACATATACACAAAATTATAGACATACAATTAGGGTAATTACAGGTTATAAAAACACTTCATTTATATTTAAAACAATTAATTTAAAATGTATTGTGAAATAACAATAACAAGAAATTTTTGAAAAAAATATCGTTTTATTTAAAAACAGCCTTTATATTTAAATATTTGTCATACAAAAAAACCCAGTAAACATAAAGGTTTGATATTAAATCAAAAAATTTCTTTACAAAATTTTGATCATTTTTTTCTAATATCAAGAGGAAAGTTTAAAACGATTTAATTAACGACACCTGTACGTATACGTGTTAATGATTTATTAATATTAGAAATATTAAGTATACGCCTAATTTAGAGAAGCACTAGATATTATACCCTACACCACACTAATATTAGTCCTATTCCCACATTAACGCATACCAATCTGCTCAGGATCATTTTCTGAGTCGATTTAGTTATGTCCGTCTGTCTATCCGTCTGTCCGTCCATGTAAACCTTGTAATCAAACTACAGGTCGCAATTTTGAAGATAATTCAAATTAATTTGGTCAATGTTGTTCTATTGAAAATGGTTAAGATCGATCCATTATTTCACTTAGCCCCCATATAACTGAACCCCCGAATAGGGCTTTTTAAACCTTGTAATCAAACTACAGGGCGCAATTTTAGAGATAAGCAAAATATTCAAATAAACATTATGCAGAATTCAAAGATTCTATCTAGCAAAGTTCCTTAGATATACAATTTTTGTTATTTTAATTCATACGGTAATTGACACGCCCCCGTTTTTCTCCCCTTATTGATACTCCTCCACAGATAAACTAATTAAATATTTTTTTAATGAAAAGTACCATGCCCACTATAGCCAAATCCAAATCTTTATATAAATGTAAAATTGTAACCGCAATGTGACTTTTATATGAATAATTTCAAGATATGAAAGTAGTAGTTGGTTCACCCCAGACATACAGGCAGTCTAACAAGTTGGATATCTATAAAGTCAACATAAACACATATTCATTTCTAAACGCTGTTGTTTACACGCTGTTATATAATCTCTCTTCTTTTGGGACATCTTGATAGTAAAACTATTAATTTTTTTTTTCAATTTGGCGAAACAATGATGTGATGTTGAAATTTTAAGAACAGACTAGGATTTATACTTTAATAATTGTGTCTATTGGGTATCGATTTTTACACCCTTCATCAGGGTATATATAAGTTTGTCATGCCGTTTGTAATTTATACAATATAATTTTATTGACCAAATAAAGTATTAACGTTCTGCATCCTTATAAGTAGCGGATTGGATTTAGCCATGTCCGTCAGTCTGACCGTCTGTCTGTATGTTTGTTGGAAAACTCCAGACATAGACATAGAGAAGAACGCTATATAAATTCAGTAAAATCGGTTCACAAATTACGGAGATATGAGTAAAAACGGTGACAACTTTCTAAAATTTTATCAAAATTTTTTTATACGGTAAATTTTTCTTATATATTGTCAAAGCATAGTGTGGGTAGCAGCAGTAATATGTTGGTATTAGCTGGATACATGAAACACAAAAAGGGGACTTTTTGGTAGTTTTTTGTTATTCAAAGAGTACTTTTTAATTTGTCTATAACATTTAGTACTTTTTTATGATATTGGTAGTTTTTCTTTCTTTAAAAAGTATTTTTAAAATTTTTATAATATTGAACCTAATACATGAATTTAAGGATGCCTGGATTAACTGAGAATCCATTGACAGAAGTCTTTTTGATAACTTTTTGGTCTACAAAAGGTATGTAGAGCCCTAATTATGTGAGAACCGCAAAAAAATGAACTTTTTGATACTTTTTCTATTTTCAAAAAGTACTTTTGGTACTTTTGAATTTTGTATAAAATTCTAATTAGAAACATGAAATGAAGCATGTAGGAACCACAAATGACAAACTAGAAAAGAAGACATTTTGGTACTGTCTGTTTTTTTTACCACAACATGGTGAAGGGTATATAAGATTCGGTATAGCCGAATATTGAACTCTTTCTTGTTATTTAATGTTTCTGAATATTATATTCTTAAAAAAAATTTTATTCATCAAAAATACTACATTAAAATGTTAAAAATTTCTTCATGATTTTAAATTGAGTTTATCATTTTGTTTGTCAAACATCGAAATATTGATTCATGGATCCACAAGTATATTCTGTATTGTTTCTATGTAAAAATGAATAGAGCAATCCATACTCAAATCAATCCATAGCGATTTTTGAATTCCTTAAGCCAAGTATCAATCAAATAGGGATTTGTTAATTACGAAAATGCCTAATTAAAAATTTTTTATCTTAAACTGATAGTTATATTGAGTAAAAATGTAGGTTAAACTAAAATTTGAGCTCGATTCATAATTCAGTTTTAAAATTGTGCACTTTTTAGTAAAAAAATACATTATCATTTAAAGACATATATAGTTACTTAGTAAGCAGTTCCACAAAGAGTCAAATCATCCGAAAATTACAGTGATTTATACTAACGTCTAACCTCCAGGTTGACTATAATCTCTTTGTAAACGAGAGTGAAGATAATTGTCACTTTAGTGTCCCCTTTATAAAAAAGATAGTTAACACTTAAAAAAACAAACATAAGTATTTGTCTATCTCTCCGTAATCTATAGACGATTGACTTTACATGTTAAAATACTAGGACAGTCTAGAGGTCTAGAGGAAATCATAAGTGGTAGATTAACTAAGTAGTTTGGGACTGTCCCACTTAACAGCTGGATAGTTTGAAAGGAGGTTGTATACATCAAATCCCATGAAATACAACTAGTACTCTATCAGGCCTGTTATGAGCCTCTTAACCAGTGCCTTAGATGAGAATCGATCAAAGCTTCTCCCATTCACCTAACTTACCACTAATCTACCGGAGGCCACCAAAACCACGCATATAAAATCTGGTTAAATCATTTGTGGAAAACTCAACTTTTTATTGCAAAAACATGTTTAACTAAATGAGAATTATATAAAAAGCCTCCTATGAAAATTGTCCTTACGTTTAAATTAAAATTATACAATTCAACATCAAAAGACAATAAATCATAGCAAAAAGATCCAAAAGTATCAATTTCAAAAAAAACTTAAGTTACCTCTAGAAATTGAATTTAAATTTAAAAATCTTTGATGAAGGGTATATAAAATTCGTCATTTGGCAATTAAAGCACTCTAACTTGTTATACCCTACAGCACTTTAGTGGGGAGTGTATATTGGGTTTGTGCTGATGTTTGTAACGCACAATAATATTGGTCCTATACCCACATTAAAGTATTCCAATCGGCTCAGAATCATTTTCTGAGTCGATTTTGATATGTCCGTCCGTCTGTCAGTCTGTCTGCCTGTCCGTCCATCCGTCTGTTCATCCGTCTGTCCGTCCGTCTGTCTGTCAAACTACAAGTCGCATCTTTGAAGATAATTCAATGATATTTGGTAGATGATAAATAAATAAATGGCCTAAGGCAACGCACAGTGGTATAGGAAAAAAAAAGAGGGAAATAATTCGGTAACTTCTAAACGGTTAATCCGATTTTAATGAAATTTGGTATGCACAAAGAGGAGGTGTTGTCGAGTTTAGGTTTTGAATTTGGACCTTATAGGCCAACCAGGGGCCCGGCGGGGGGTCCTCAAATTAGGACACCTCGGCTATGTTAAATTTTTAAAACGATCCTATTTCTTCATTTGAGTTCCGATTTAAAAAAAATTTCGTATATAGAATCTCCTCATCGAGCACTATAAAAAATGTCGTCATAGCAGTAAATTATCTCTTATAGTTTAGGAGATATTCGCATTTGAAAATTAAAATTTTAAAATTATTACCGTTCTTTCTTTAGTTTTTTGATAATAGCGGGTCCAAATATTCCCGATTTTCGCCATTTCTTCTTTTATTCGCTTAACAACAAGTTTATATATCAAGCAGTGAAAGAATTATGTAAAAATCATGACTGAGTCCAAAGTTATAGGCATTTTAATTTAAAAAAATTAAAAAAGGCGATTTTTTGCCATTTTTTGGGAAAAAAGTATCTTTTTCTTTTTAAGTTATCTAAAAAGTTTCTAAGAAGATGTATATAGAATTTATACTTTTTGAAAAGCTGACTTTACATAAAATACGATAAATGAAACAAAACCTAAAAATTTTTGATACCGAGGGGACCAGGTCCATCCAAAAAACCCTATTTTTTTATAGAAAATTCAATTTTGAGCAAAAATTCTCAAATCGCATAGTCGATATCAAATTATAGTGACCTGTTTTATATGACCCAATATGTTCTTAATCATTTTGTAACGGGTTTCGATAACCCCGCCCCTGGTATGGATATAATAGGCAAAAAACCAAAAAATCCCATTTTTGGGATTTTTTAAAACTTTTTTGGGAATTCCGGGATTTCTAATAAGAAAATTCGAACTTTTTATTTAATTTTAGATTTTGAGTAAAAAAATCTACCTAACTGTAAAATTTCATCAAAAAATATTCATAAATAAAATTTTTATTGCAATTTGAAAAATTTGTATCTTCGCAAAAACTGAATAAAAAACATTTTTTAATTTTTTAAAAAAAGTATTCCGCGAATTTTTTAATTTTCAAAAATTATATACAGTTTTGAAAAATAGACAAAATTACCTTTCCATTGATATATAACATGCCTACCTAATGTTTTTTAAGTGACAAATTAATTAGGGAAAACTCAACATCTTTTAGAGAATTTACCTAGTACTATTATTTTCATCCATACATTTGTTAGGCATGTTTTACTACCTAAATTTTTATGAATTTTTACAGCCACTTTTTACGATTAATCTTTTATTCTTTATCCCTAAAAAAAATTAACAAGTATTTATTTTATATAAAAATAGTCTTTATTTATTTTTTTTTTTATAAATTAATATAATTTTGTAAAATAATCGGTATCACAGTAGTCCATACCTAAAAGATAAAGTAAATCTTTAAATTCATGAATATTTTCAAATGCTAACGTTTTGTAGCAAATCCAACGTTTCCTTATAGTAGATAAAACAGGATCAGAAGATAGAATCAGATTATTAAAAATATCTTCATTTTGAGACTGCCTAGAACACTTCCTTGAGCTAAACTGATGAATATGCTTAAAGTCTCTATTCCTCGATTCTTGGGGTTCTTCTGTAAGCTCTCCTAAAGGCAGAATATTATGTTCTATGATGACCTTTCCATGACATAATATCTTGTGAACTGTAGGTGTCATTTCTTTCCAGGGATATAATTCCAAAAGTAATTTAGAAACTTTTGTAGAATACTCTCCAAATTTTGTTGCGTTCACTTTATGCTTGCTATTTATCGCCATTAGAATAATATTGACCAACAGTTGATACGCAAATAGCAACCTTACACATTCATCCAGCCAATCAGAAAATTTCGATCGAAATTTAGCAATGGAATACCGAACACTCTTCAGTTTTATATCAACTGATTTTATAAAATTTTCAATTTTACATATATCAGTTTTATCCACTTTATTTTTATGTGCAGTTTCAATATATTTCAATTAGAAGTTCACTTTATCTTGAAAAGGAGCTGAAGAGTGTTCAAATAAAATGGAGCACAAATCATTTTTTTTAGTACGATCGCCATGGTTAGAAAATTACAAATAATTACAAACAGATATAAACCTGTCTTATATATTAATTACAGGTACTTAAATTAAATTATTTTTTAAAGGGTTATGATATTCTACCAAATATGTCTAACGTATCCTTATGTAATGAATTTTTCCTCAATAGGTCACTTTAATAAGCTACCTATTAAAGTGACCTAGGGGTAAAAATCATTACAGTTTAAAAAATAATACCTGAAAATTTTTTAATATATGTAACAAATTTAAGAGTTAACGTTATGGATGAAAATAATAGTGCTAGGTAAATTTTCTAAAAGATGTTGAGTTTTCCCTAATTAATTTGTCACTTAAAAAACATTAGGTAGGCATGTTATATATCAATGGAAAGGTAATTTTGTCTATTTTTCAAAACTGTATATAATTTTTGAAAATTAAAAAATTCGCGGAATACTTTTTTTAAAAAATTAAAAAATGTTTTTTATTCAGTTTTTGCGAAGATACAAATTTTTCAAATTGCAATAAAAATTTTATTTATGAATATTTTTTGATGAAATTTTACAGTTAGGTAGATTTTTACTCAAAATCTAAAATTAAATAAAAAGTTCGAATTTTCTTATTAGAAATCCCGGAATTCCCAAAAAGTTTTAAAAAATCCCAAAAATGGGATTTTTTGGTTTTTTGCCTATTATATCCATACCAGGGGCGGGGTTATCGAAACCCGTTACAAAATGATTAAGAACATATTGGGTCATATAAAACAGGTCACTATAATTTGATATCGACTATGCGATTTGAGAATTTTTTGCTCAAAATTGAATTTTCTATAAAAAAATAGGGTTTTTTGGATGGACCTGTGTCCCCTCGGTATCAAAAATTTTTAGGTTTTGTTTCATTTATCGTATTTTATGTAAAGTCAGCTTTTCAAAAAGTATAAATTCTATATACATCTTCTTAGAAACTTTTTAGATAACTTAAAAAAAAAAGATACTTTTTTCCCAAAAAAAATGGCAAAAAATCGCCTTTTTTAATTTTTTAAATTAAAATGCCTATAACTTTGGACTCAGTCATGATTTTTACATAATTTTTTCACTGCTTGATATATAAACTTGTTGTTAAGCGAATAAAGAAGAAATGGCGAAAATCGGGAATATTTGGACCCGCTATTATCAAAACTAAAGAAAGAACGGTAATAATTTTAAAATTTTAATTTTCAAATGCGAATATCTCCTAAACTATAAGAGATAATTTACTGCTATGACGACATTTTTTATAGTGCTCGATGAGGAGATTCTATATACGAAATTTTTTTTAAATCGGAACTCAAATGAAGAAATAGGATCGTTTTAAAAATTTAACATAGCCGAGGTGTCCTAATTTGAGGAGACCCCGCCGGGCCCCTGGTTGGCCTATAAGGTCCAAATTCAAAACCTAAACTCGACAACACCTCCTCTTTGTGCATACCAAATTTCATTAAAATCGGATTAACCGTTTAGAAGTTACCGAATTATTTCCCTCTTTTTTTTTTCCTATACCACTGTGCAACGTCCAATTCAACTTAAATGCTTTATTATGGAAACTACATTCGATTTTTTTAACAGATGCAGGGTATTATATGATCGGCCTCGCTTGACTTTGATTTTTTACTTATTTTTGTTTTATTTAGTTTAAATGTTATTGGTATTTTAAAAAAAAATTTAACTACATATCTAGCTGCATCTAATGTTTATTTAGCATGTATTTATTTAATTTAACTAAAAATTATGTAAATTTATTTATCGTATTTTATTTTTTCTGGCCAAAACCTTTTCACAAAATACATTTCTCTTTGTGATAACAACAGCAACAAATTGTTTAATGGCCACAACAATGCGTGGCATACAAAAATGAAAATTGAATAACAAAAACAACCCAAAAAAAAAATAGAAATTAATTCAATTGAAATGAAGTTGTATTATCGGGGATTATAAAAACATGTAACAACATCTGCAGCAGCCGTAAGTGAGACAAAAAAGTAGCAAAAACACATTAGGGTGGTTCAAGCAAATTAACTGAACAAAGAAAAAAATTATGAAAACATTACAAAACTCACGTTCGATATTTATATATTGTATGTTAATTGTCGTCAATTAAGCCTCACACTCTAAAAACAGAGGTCGGCTTGATTAGGCCATAAGGGTAGAGAGCATTACGCTGTTAACAAAATTACCAAAAAAATACTACTGCCAATGTTTTAATGGATATTAAATGGAAAATAAAATTTAAAACCATAATTTTGAAAAAAAAAAAAAAACTATTTGTTCTCTTTATGCCAACCCCTGTTGTAAACATTTTCATTGTTATATTTGCTATGGATGCGTATGTATATATTGGTTTATTTAAATGTTTTCCCAACAACAGTAACAATAAATAAACCAAATAATATAATGCAATTTTGACAACAACAACAACAACAAACAACACCAATATTAATTTAATACTCTGGCCACATTTAAACATGTTGCTGAAAAACAATACAAACTTGTCGACAAAAAAAGTCCATATATTTTGGTTGAATAAATCTTTAAACTCATACATAGTTACAAAACGTTTTGAACTATTCCAAAGGTTTGACAAAGAGTCAGGAATGTCGAGAGTTTTAACGTGAGCACCTGCCTTGACGGCATTATCTCACAGTGGTCCTTTTCATCCACTGGGTAGACTTGAGAACGGTCTACCATCGCTCCTTTGTTGTTCAATGGAGAACGCAGGTGGCAATTTTTGTACATTGGTTCTGACCGGTCCATGCAAAAGTACTTTGTGGGAGTACTCGAGCTATCTAATCTCTTGACCATTTTATGGCCTCTGTTGATTCGGCAACAGCACCTAGAGACGTAAGCGGTAGACCGAAGTACGATCATCAATAAGCCGTGGACATTGTTCTTACTCACAGGGACACACTGTGGTAATTCTGATATGAACAGAGTAAACCCTGAACATATCTGGACAAGGAAGGAAAATTCAATGGTATCAAATGTATA
>NC_060954.1:52355093-52365117 GCF_022045245.1 Lucilia cuprina
GACCTCCTGTCTCTTTTTAATCTATAGAGTGACGATTCAATTCCTCGTAGGACAAACACATGTTGAAATAGCTAGTCACCTGAACAGTCGGTGTCTAGAGGTAACCCTAGGTGATATGCCAAGTGGGTAGTTAGCGACCGAACTGCTGATGATTCAAAGGACTATTCCGTGGACTATTTCAAATCTTGTCCAAATATATGAAAGAACGTACGTGTAGGAATGTGTTATTGTCCTTCAATGATGACTTTCTGCTTGTTTTCAAGAAGTTAACATCACGGACCACAATATCATGAAAATCTAGTTCCAAAAAGAGTCTGTTTAAAGCCTCTTTGATAGCTTTAAGATTTTAATTTTAAATAAAAGTACAATAAGCTATGATGTTGTATAATGAAGCGCTAAAGCTGGTCAATATAACGGTCCTGATTTTATACATATGTCTTAGACATACATATCGTATGGAATACTAAGAGTTTCACTTTATATTTTCGCATTCAACTCACCCAGCATGGCTGAGCTATTGGCAAATATCCATTAGAACAAAGAAAAGTCTAAAGAGGTTCAATCAAAACGTCCGTTAAACAGTTTCGTCGAAAAAATGGAAGGCGTTAGTCTACAAGGGAGTCCCGTCGGTACGTACAATTTAATAGAAAAATCGAATAATTTGCAAAAGTTAGTGAAAAACGTTTATCTCCACTGCATGATGAAACTGAGTGATTTAAGAAATTCATTCCTACTGAAAACTCTGAAATTATTTTCTTACATTTTCCTTAAATTAAAATTAAAATAACTCAATACAAATCGAATTGAAATTTAAACATTTAAAAGAATTTTTCGTATTAATCCGAATTGGAAGTTCAGTTTTCTTTAAATCAAGTACTAAATACTTCAATCAAGTAAAGATAGAATAAGTATAAGAAACCTGACAAACTAAGATCTTAAGTCTATTAACTACAATCTGAAACCAACCATCCGACTAAATAACCCTCACATGGACTTTGATAGAATTTTTAAAGTTAGAGTTCCTTCCAGGAACGAAAGGTGCAGAGACAACTTACCATTTCTTTGGTACTCAATACCACCAGAATCTTTACAGATGGTTCTAAAATAAACTGCGGCGTTGGTTCTGGTGTATTTTGTGAAGAAGCTGGCATTAATCTGATTTTGGGTCCCTGCGCATAGTAATATTTTAGTAATAGACAGAAGGATCTGCTCTTGATATTTCCAACGTCGTTTCAGTAGCAACTGCGTTAGGTTGAGCAGTATCCTCAGATACCTTTTTCAAAAAAAAGTAGGTGGAATAACAAAAACACATGTAAATGGTCCAAGATATTGTTGCCCAATACACCTTATCATCCAAAGTAGGCGGGACATATTGATATTAGTAACAACAGGACATTGGGTAATAGGCAGATATGCTCACCTTCAACCATCACTGTCGTAGTTGCATTGACAAGGAAAAGGAAATAAGGGTCTTCCTCCTTCTCTGTGAATGCCCTGCTTTGGTCACAAAGAGAAACCGCATCCTTGGCTGTTACTTCATATTAACGGTCATTGTCGAAGTTACAATGACTGCTTTGGTCGCAAAGAGAAACCACATCCTTGGCCTTTACTTCATATCTAAAGTTGGTGAGATATCTGGTTGTAAGCTTAATAACATCCTCAGATTACTCACAGCAACATTTAAGTATTTTTTTTTTTTTTTTTTTTTTGTATCAAAGTGATCTTACACATACTCAGTTTAAAATTTTTGAGTTTAAGCTCAAATCCATAAGGATTATTTAAAAAACAAGATAACACATTATGCTTTACTGACACTATCACTTGAAAAAATAATGTCCACAATTTTCAGCATAAATAAATGCACCTAACTCGCATTCGTCTTTCAGAAAATTAGTTTTTCCTCAATAAATTGGTTAAACTCAGAAAACATTTTACAACTATTGCTAGAATGAGTGCAAATAGAACTACTTCAGCTTCTTAAAAAAACAGCTTCGGAACTGGTTGTGTCACCATTACGTTCGGTACATTGTTTTGCTTCTAAAAATCTTCTAAAGAATTTTCAAGGAACTAGTCCTTAGGCACAAGTTACGCATTGATTAATACACTAGTTCAATGAAATGCATACTAATTCTGAAATATTTTCAAATCAGTTTAAGAAAATGTCAAAAAATTTAAAAGTTTTAAATTTATTTTTATCGAAATAGAAACCGCATAAATTTCAGTATACAACTTAATTATAGGGATTTAAAAAGATCCCTAGTTTAATATATTATAGGTGTGGCATAATGATCATGTTCGTTTGTGAGTAAGTTTTTAAAAATGTGTACAATAAACAGTTTCTCAAAAAAACCCTAGAGCTAGTTCCGAGTTTTAAACAATTTTGAACAAAAATCATTAGAACTAGTTTCAGAATCATTGTCAATTTCGAGTAAAAATCATTGGTCCAATTTCAAAGTAGAACAAATACAGGCTTCATGCCTTCCAGAACTAGATATGAAACTAAAATCATTTTTGCTGGGAGTATATTTATTGGAACTAAGGTAATCGTCAAGATAATATTATGAAAAATAAATTACGTTTAATATCCATAACTGGCGAAGGATATGGCCCGACATTACTTTCTTACTTGTTCATACTACTTTAGTGAGGTTAGTGGGTTTGTGCTGATGTTAATAACGCACAATAAAATTGGTCCTATATCCAACTTTAAGTATAGCAATCGGCTTAGAATCATTTTCTGGGTTGATTTAGCTATGTCCGTCCATCCCTCTATCCGTCTGTCTGTCCGTCCGTTCATGTAAACCTTGTAATAGAATTACAAGTCACAATTTTGAAGATAATTCAATGAAATTTGATACATGTTCTTCTATTAGCCAAGGGACGAAGCCCATAGAAAATGGTTAACATCGCTCTATTCTTTCACCTAACTCTTATACAACCGAACCGCCGAATAAGGCTTTTAAGTTCATAATTATGTTTAATACTCGTATCTCGACAAAAAGCTGCAAAACCAATTTCTATACTAGCCTTCATGCCCTTATAAACTCTATAATTATAGAGCCTCATTTGACCCTAGCCACTATAAAAAGTCCCTCTGAAAATTTGACTTAAATGTCAACAATTTTATTCAACAATAAATGCTTAATTATGAAAATTTAATGCTTAATTATGAAAACTAAATCAATTTTAGTTTTGTAACAGCTATAGGGCATTATATAGTCGATCTCGCCCGGTAGAGGATTGTTGGAGAGATAATGATAATAGAAGTGGTAATGTTCTGGTTCTTTACCTAATAGATCCTTCAAAAAAGGGTTTATTTGGCCGATCGGCTTAATTACTTTTAAAACTTGGTAAAATAATTTACAAGTTTTAATTTACAAAATTTATTAAAATAAATCTTAACCGTTAAACTTTGCGAACTAAATAAAGTAAAATTAATTTTCAAATTCTATTCACTTAATTGATTTCAAAAATTCGCGCCAAAAATTAAACATTAAAATTCACCAAAATTATGAAAATTAATTAATTTTATAAAATGTTTTCTTTTTATTATTTTTTAAAAAATTTACAAATTTTTTAAAAATTAAAATAAACATTAAAATAAAGGTATATTGAATCTAAATTAAAAACCGCTTAATTACCATTTATATTTGCGTCTAAAAAAACCCCGCCATACTTTCAGCACAGTTTCTTAAATATAGTCTTTAATAGTTTAATTATATTTGTTTTAAAATTCATTTAAATTTAATTGGTTAATACACATTTCTTTAATGGAACACGTTTTACACAAATTTTTTCACAAATTTTTCCTTAATTGACAACACTGGCCACACAAAGTAGTATTACTTTACCAAGTAAGTATTTGATTTTAGAATTTCCAGCCTTAAGAGACATTAGATTCTGCTTGTTTATCATTTCTTTTTTTTCACATACAAATTTCTTTCATATTCTTTGAAAATCTTTTTGCGTCTGGAATTCGAAAATACACAAAACTAACTGAACGACGTATGGTTGGTAAACTGAATGAGAATGGTTTAGTTGTGCGAGGGGTTTTTATACCGGTCCACAAGCGCAAGCGATGAATTTTCCGGGTGGGGATATGCAAAAAAATAAATAAAAAAAGAAATATATATATTGCAAAAGCAAAATATGAGCAAAAAAAATTGTAGCAACAAAAAAAGGTGTAAAACTTCATTTACACACATTAGATTTGCAAAAATGAACTAAAGACGAAAATGTAAAAAAATGGGGGAAAAAAACTTCAACTCACAAAAAATGCATTTTAAGGGTTGCAGCAAACAAAAAGGGCTCATACTAGCTAGAGCATAACCTCTCCTGCAGACTCCTCTATAAAATGAGTTCATCTGTCTACATGCAGCATCCTATAGAATGAACAAGCTCTCGCCAGAGTTCATTTTTAATTCATTCTCTCTTTGCTTTTCCTTCTTCAATCACAGAGTCTCAATGAAAAGCTTTAGAGTACAAGATGCTGCGCAATTTCTTGTCTAAAAAGAACTCTCCTTATAACACTCATTCATCAATTCTCTTCACTCTGTCAGACCTGTCACAAAAAGCTTTTGCTGTTTTTAACATTTAATTGTCCCAAACTTTCATTGTAATGTTACAGCTCTAGAAGGTTACAAAAAAAAGCTTTTACTTAACTTGTGTACTTCGTTTAAAATCGTTTTTATCCCATTCGTATCTATTCGTACCCCTTCGTTTAAGGACCTTCGTTTTTTGAGTTCATTTTGTGGCATCATTTCCCCTCTTTTTAATTTAGTCCTTTGTATTTGTTCACCGTTGAAATACAAAGGAAAGAATATAACTGAAAAGTTCGTCATGTTTTTCATGAAAATATTTGTTGTTAGGAAAATCTTTTGTTTAGTGAAAATCTTTGTTAATTTCCGTTTACTTGTTACTTTTCTGTAGGATTTATCTTAAAATGTTCACTTGGTAAGTGATTAAAATAAATTTTGAAAATTAAATTTCTTTTCATTGTATCCTAAAGTTTTTAGCTGTATTTATGAACATTAATAAATGCATGATAATAAAAAGAAATTTAGAAGATTTAATTAAAGTCAGTTTGGTATAGTCGCATATAAACGATATATGTTTCATATGGAGCAAAGGAAAACAGTTTTGAAGTCATTGTCAATATAATACTAGAGAATGAAGTACAAAGTCTAATGAGTGATCTGCAAGAAAAGGACCTTAGAGTGAACTGCAATCAACAGCTGTCTAATTGATATAACTAAGGAACAAACAAACGATCTATCCTACAACATAACAACTAACCTGTAAATAACGGACAGCTTTCCAACAAACCTACCACCATAACTACCTAACTAACTAACTAACTAACTAACTAACTAACTAACTAACTAACTAACTAACTAACTAACTAACTAACTAACTAACTAACTAACTAACTAACCAACTAACTAACCTACTAACTAACTAACTAGTAGTCTATAGTCTAGCCTATAGTCTAGTCTATAGTCTAGTCTATAGTCTAGTCTATAGTCTAGTCTATAGTCTAGTCTATAGTCTAGTCTATAGTCTAGTCTATAGTCTAGTCTATAGTCTAGTCTATATTCTAGTCTATAGTCTAGTCTATAGTCTAGTCTATAGTCTAATCTACAGTCTAGTCTATAGTCTAGTCTATAGTCTAATCTACAGTCTAGTCTAAAGTCTTGTTTATAGTCTAGTCTATAGTCTTGTCTTTTATCCAGTCTATAGTATAATCTATAGTCTAGTCTATCGTCTTGTCTAGTCTACAGCCTAGTCTGGTCTACTCAACACTTTCAACGAAAACCTTCCATTAATCTCTTCAATTCTCTTATTCAATTTACCTTAATCTTAAGTTACTTCTTAATTTTCCATCACCTTTATAAGAGTTCCTTCAACATATTCGTCAAATTTTATAACAAAAAATATTAAATAATGAAAAACTTTAACGATAACAATCAAATAATTGTCAAAGGAGCTGCAAAAATATTTTACTTGTTTAAAGAACAAAAAAAAAAAACGAAGAATATAATAAATAAATTTAATAAAGCAAACACGTACGAATATTGAGAGAGCAAACAAGTGTATGATGGCAGTAAATACGGAAACGGAAATGCATAAATTTGTTATTTGCATTAAGTAACAAACACACATACACTCAGCTAACCAAACCTCCACCGCCACGCTATTAAACGTGCATAAATAAACCGTTAAAGTGGGCAATATTTCTTAACACCGTTAAGTAACAGAGAAGACGGATAACAAAAAATGGGAAAAAAAAGAATCAAAGGAACTGACACGAACAACGCTTTTACGACCACAAAAGAAACAAAGAGGAAAAAAACAACAAATCAAATTCCGCAAGTGTGTTCCTGCTAATAGAATATTTCCCGAAAAATATACCCACACACACATACACGCCTTTTACACCTTAATACAAATCATACACATACACAGCAACTGGAATATTAGGGCATGAAATGTTTTGCATATGAATGAAATGATTTGCTTAAGCAATAGAAAGAAATTTCAAGTGAATTTGTTTGCCTTCTTGCTCTTAAGTGTTAGTGTAACTGTAATGTAAAGCAGTATTAACCCAATAGTTTTACTAGGAGTCAATAGAATGTTTAACTACTTAAACACTAAATTACTACTGAGTAGAAGTCACCTAGAACTGCGGGGGCAAGAGCATTCGTATGTTTGTGTGTTGTAAATGGTAAACGCAATGGCGTGTCAACAACCAAATAAAAGCAACAGCCAAAGCGATAAGCATCGGAAATTAGCTAAAAGGCATTGAAATATTTTGCCAATTTTTATAAACGTTACAAGAAAAGTTGCAAAGATATGTATGTTAATTTTATTATTACGTTGGCAACTGATTAGTATCGAAAAGTTTCAATAAATCGAAATTTAGTACGTTAAACTAGCTGACGACCTGGCGGAAAGTGAAGTCCACATATATGTTCGGAACACAATTTAATTTAAACGAAAAAAATATTAACAATTTT
This sequence comes from Lucilia cuprina, assembly GCF_022045245.1. Classification (NCBI taxonomy): domain Eukaryota; kingdom Metazoa; phylum Arthropoda; class Insecta; order Diptera; family Calliphoridae; genus Lucilia; species Lucilia cuprina. The sequence continues at coordinate 52,362,110 of NC_060954.1, forward strand.
CTTATCTTTTGAGGCCAAGATCAAATCAATCTAATTTGTGAACCACGAGGCCCTGAAGGCCTTTCCAATAGTGGCACTTTTTCAACCACAGGCTGAGCTGGAGACGATTCACCATCGCCCCTTTTTGACTTGCAAAGAACACGCAGCAAGCTACATAGGCCGTTCCTATCCTTATACAAACACTTTGGTCAAGTACTTGAGTCATTATGAATCGTTGTACCATAGCTCCCTGTCCTGCAATCTTCAGATCATATCTATAGCATTCCACAACAAAACTCTACAACCTCAAAAATGGAATGGACTCTGTTGAGTCGGCATCAATGGAATGGACTCTGTTGAGTCGGCATCAACAGCAATATTGCGACTTTGTTTGGCAGCATTTTGCAAAACTTATCAAAAGTTTTTGTCACGGATTAGAACCTTTCGCCAGTGCCCACAGAAGTGCAGGGTGAGTATCGTACTTATAGCTCTAAAATGCGGTGGTAAATTTTGAATCGAATAATGAGAGACCTTTGACCCTTAGTAACTTGCAAAGGAAATTTTTATCTATGAACCTAACACTTGATTAACTTATGTTGCGTTTCTCTGACCGTTGCTTCCTTTCCATGTTCAGATCATTGTACAATAACCCAAAACCACACTGATGAAATATTCCCTATTAGTTTACAAATAGCACCTATTTGTTAGACTGATATACAATCTCCATGGAAAGATTAAAAGGACCATGATAATTTTTCAATACCACTCGAATAAAAAGCTCATTCCTCCGTCATTTATACAACTTTTTATACGGAACATTAAAAGAGAAAAACATTCGTTATGTCAGTTTAAGAGAGAGTAAGTTATCAGGGGTATGTGGCCTGATTCATTTTGTATGATCGAATACACAACCATAAGGATGGAATAGACTCTGATTCCAAAACCACACTGATGCAATAGCTCTTAATTTACCAACATCATCTATTTGCTAGACTGAAATACAATCTCCATCAAAACAGGGGACATAGTACAGGTATGAAAAGATTAAACCTGAAAAGACTATGAATATAACTCGATATCACTCGAATAAGAAGTCCATTCATCCAACATTAATACAGCAGCTGAAAAAAACCATGAATATAACTCGATATCACTCGAATAGGAAAATCGTTTATCCAACATGAATACAACTTTTATATCCGACACATTAAAAGCCAAAACCCATCGATATCTATATTTGAGATTGGAGTAAGTTCCGCATACCCCCGATTCATTTCGTATTTATTCCAAATCATAACATATTATCATATCAGAATCATTCCAAGACAACAATCTACAACCATATGGGTGAAATAGACTCTATTGATTCGGCATCCCAAAACCACACTGATTGATAAGCCTGTAATAATTTACCAACAACACCTATACCCTAGACTGAAATACAATCTCCATCAAAGTTCTGCTAAGAAGAGTTTAAACCCTGAAAAGATCATGAATATAATGCAATATCACTCGAATACGAAGATCGTTTATCCAACATTAATACGACTTTTTTACATTTCCTTGATATTAAAGTGCATTTCAAATTCGTCCTTGCAAACTATATCATTCAAAAAAACATACACAATAATTTCAAATTACTACTACTTAGTACTGAGCTCAGCAATAGTTACCCTAAAAACCAAACACTAACAATGGTAGCTGCTATTTTTTTCAATAACATACAATTTTCCTGTACAGTTTGCAAAGATTACTTATCACAAAAATCTAAAATTGAATACAACAGCAAAAAAAGAAATAAGCAAAAAAAAAGTAGCTAAAGTATTAATTTTGTACTTTCCACTATTTGGGGGCGATATTGTTCACAGTTTAATAAACCAATTCATAGATTTAACTACAACAATAGTAAACTCAATTTGAGTGAAAAAGAAAAAAGAAAACAAAAATAAAGTACAGAAGAAAAAGAAATCTGTTTATTTATACAACAATTTTTAAGCTCAATTCGTTGCTAATTTTGTAAATGTCAACAACATTCGTACAGCCTTAAAGATCGATTGTATTGATAGCAGAACAACAAGGACAACAAGGTATTGAACACAAAACACACACTCACGCACACATACAAATTGGACGGTTAGGAGTGGATGAATTGCTTGGTTGGATGATTACTTACAATTGACCAACCATATCGATACAATGAAGTTGATGATGACGTTGTTGTCGACGATAAAATAAATTTCTTGTTTTTTTTTCGCAAATCAAGAAAAAGAATTATAAACAAGAATGCATTTTAGTTCAGTACAAAAATAATGAAAAAAAAATAACAATCTTAACAACATGAAAGAAATCAAACATTTTGTTATAAAAGAAATAAATACTACAACTATTGTGCTGTGTAAGTATATAATTTTATTTTTGTTAATTTTTTTTTTTTTTTTCTTTTAAAACAAACCATGTTCTCGTTGTCGTCGCCGTTTGTTAAGAAAAGGTCAATTGAATTGGAAAATTTGTAAATTTCACAAACTGTTTAACAAGTTGGTAACAAATAACAACAACAGCTAAAGTTTATACAAAAAAAAAATTGGAAACTACTTACAAACTGTTTCACCTTATAGACCCTGACAGATATCATTTTATACAATGAAAACATTTTCGCCGATAGGTATTTTTAAATATATACATACATGTATGGGAACTTTTAAGTTAATCTGAAAAATTTTAAGGTAAATTGACTGCAAAGCATTTTCTACCTTCTAATCAGACTTTTGGTCACAGATTTGGAATATATATGTTTTCATTAGATATATACTTCTATCAAAGAAAAAGTAAAGAAACCTGCGTCGAAGTCTTAAGTAATAAATAATCACACTTCCGCTCTTCCAGAGGTAGATAAATGCCAGAGGGGTACTCAATTCTGAACGGCAAAGGTGTGACTGAGAGGCTATGTCGATAGATAGATAGATAGATAGATAGATAGATAGATAGATAGATAGATAGATAGATAGATAGATAGATAGATAGATAGATAG
>NC_060954.1:52365217-52368667 GCF_022045245.1 Lucilia cuprina
TCTATCTATCTATCTATCTATCTATCTATCTATCTATCTATCTATCTATCTATCTATCTATCTATCTATCTATCTATCTATCTATCTATCTACCTATCTATCTATTATCTATCTATCGATCTATGTATCTATCTCAAAAAAATTTACTTAAGATATGTCTTCCCTTTTTCTTTTTTATTCCTGATCACTTTTGAGATTACTTTCGTCATACAATGAATGAATTGGTATGTGGTTCCTTTTTATTCAATACATACAAATGTATGTATGTATGTATGTATGTATGTATGTATGTATGTATGTGTGTTCATACCTATGTATGTAAGTATTTAGACTCATGTTGAGAGCCATTTTTAATGTGACATCTTGTTAGTTTCAACTTAAATCTATTTTTATGTAACAAAAAGTGTTTGTATGTGTGGTGACTGCCTTTAATCTGCCAAAGCTGCTTCCTTACCCTATGACCATTGACTACAAATAAACAAGGAAAAGGATACACATAACAAATATTATTGTATATATGTGTGTGTGTAAAAAAATATACAATAAGTACTACTAATACAACAACTATAACTATGTATTGTAGTAATAGTTGTATACATAGTGTAGTATATATTTTTTTAAGTACTTTAGACTTCCTGTTTATTAATACTTAACAAGGGGTTTATTATCGAGTATTTTCTTTATTTCGACTTTCATTCGTTTCTTGTATTAACTCGTCCCTTTGAATAGCCTTCAAAATTTGCTATATTGTTGTTAGAGAAAAGGGTAAAAGTGGTAAAGAATTTCGTCATGTTATTTGGGTGGTTTGTTTGTTAAAGTTTTACTTCTAAAAAAGTTTGTTGCTATAAGTAGGAAAACGGTGGAAATTATAAATGTCAATGTTTGAATGACACATTTTCTATGATTGGGAAAATTGTATTTATGTTTTAATTTTATAAAGATTAAATTAAAAGTTATTCTTATGGAATTGTTTAATTTTTTCCAAATGTGGACCGTTACTGGTGATCAGCGGATAAAGGCCTCAATTTACATATGTATAAAACATATAGATGCTCTACTAAAGGACCTCACAACAGGCCCTATCTGGAACTAGGAGGATATGTTGTAACATATATATCTACATTTTCTTTACAAACAAATAAAAAAACATGCAGTGAATGTCATAAATTAAACAAAAGTAAAATCTGATTAAATTTCAAAACTTTCCTTAAACAATTTCATTCCAGAGTAGCTGTCAGTCTTTTTCTAAAATATCATATCACTCTTATCTACCCATCCACCTTTTCAATCAAACCATTATACCGTTAATCCATTTATGTTTACTTAATGTCCATTATTTATCCAACAAGGATACCACTGAGAGTAACAATCCAATAATGTTCATTTACTTACTCGAAATCACTTGGTCGCATCGTTCTCGTTGAATTTGAATTATTTCTCGATGGCTTTTCAAAATCTACACAAGTTTATTGTGTCAATTGTATGTCATTATTACGATGTACATACATAAATATGTGGCACAGCAACAATGTCAACCCTTTCTATTTATTTCCCTTTCTCTTTCAGTTTTCTCACACCTTTTTTTTTTTTTTTTTTTTGCTTTGTAGTATAACGGTCTACAAGCAATAACAACAACAAATTTAGGGTAATAAATGACTTGTAATCATGTCAACCATTATAAAATATTTACATTCAACTCAACATTGTTTCGTGCCAAACAGAAATCTATTTAGAGAGTCAAAAAATTACAAAAAAAAAAATTGGAAAGGAAAAAAAAAACTTTGAAAAATAATGAAATGACATTAAATAGGAAATAAAGTTGTTGTCATGTGGGGGAGCTTCACATGTATCAACTAGTGGCAATCGTTGAGTGAAAACCGGAAGTGTAAATTTAACTTAAACCCATAATAATTGTAAAACATTATTCAAATATTGTCATGTAAAAGAGAAAAACACACATTCAAATAGTAAATGAGGCGCAAAACTAAATTTATTTTATTAAATAAAAGCAATATAATCAGTAAATGTTTAAATCTATTAGTGAATTAAAAAGAAGATAAACAGATTTTATAGGAATTGGTAATATACATATCAGTAGTTTTTCTAAAATTTTAAGTTTAATCTCAAAAACATTAATTAGTCCGCAAGTTGTAAGTTCGCTTCTCACAATTTACTCTAGTAAAAGGGCCGTTCGTAAGTCAGTGGGTTAGTTTAGATAAGACCAATTTGATAAGAGAATATACACTTCATAGAATCCGAAAAACTAACCCTAGGCTATTATCGGTACGGTCCATGTAGAAGCACTTTGTTGAAGTACTCGAGCTATCTAATCTCTCAGCATAGGATCAAATCCCCAATGCGAACCCCGAAAAGGAAAAAGCAATCACTGGTCTAAAGTCAATAGAAGTGGGTGACAGGTCCCAACATCTGGTGAAATCAATTTTCCGGCAAAGCGGAAGGTGACCACCCTGATGATGTCATGAAAGAATTGCATTATTCAAAATGCAATCTCCATCATCTAATGACCCATTGCAGTGCATTCCTTTAACTCTTAAAGCCCGCGCAATCACACTACTGACTATGTTGTTTTGGCAACAGAACCTAGAGACATATTAGGTAGTCCGAAATACGCAATAAAATGGATCAGGATCCCTCTTTTATGAACCGGTCAATGTAACAAAGGAAATATCAGCATGTATCAACATTTCCTGTTGAGATGGCAACAGCACTGAAGAACTTTCCCGAAGAGTGAAAAGGCAGTACTAATCTCCAATATATGGAGACTTTCTTGATCTTTCATAAATTTTAGCATCAGTTCCATTCTCATGATCATAAAGATCGATCTACCATATAACACGCAACCATTGAATATTGACCTGACAATTCCCCAACATATACTGGCATCTTACTAAACGAACGGTAAGAGATACCGATCCATTAGGTATAGGATTTTGGGTATTAAACCACAGCCACTACGTGGACCCCGAAGGAACCTCAAACAACTGACCAGCCATGACATAGTCATGCGGGCAAATGGCCACCCGTAGTGCCAAATTATATGGTGCTGTGTTTAGACCTCATGCCAAATCATTCCGAGGCGAAGCCAAGGATACATTTGACATCACCAGTTTATAGTCCCGCCAGACTAGATGTATTGGTAGCACCTCTTTACCCCGCGATTGCAATACACCATTTCATCATAGAAAGAGGAAGAGGAAAGGGTTTTATGCATTTCTGCCGATCTTTTCAACACCCCAAAATACTGGACCTACACCCATCTTAAAGTATATCAATAGGCTCAGAATAAATATCTGAGTCGCTTTAGTTACGTCCATCTGGTTGTAGTTAGTTAGTTAGTTAGTTAGTTAGTTAGTTAGTGAGTTAGTGAGTTAGTTAGTTAGTTAGTTAGTTAGTTAGTTAGTTAGTTAGTTAGTTAGTTAGTTAGTTAGT
>NC_060954.1:52368767-52381078 GCF_022045245.1 Lucilia cuprina
AGATAGATAGAAAGAAAGATAGAAAGATAGATAGATAGATAGATAGATAGATAGATAGATAGATAGATAGATAGATAGATAGATAGATAGATAGATAGATAGATAGATGTGTTATAAATGTTCTATAATATGAAAGTTAATTGAGTTTATTTAATAAGTCTCATTCAAAAAACTTTTGGGTTTACCATCATATATGGGAACTGCTCATGTTCAATCCACTAGTAGAATAAATATTTGCTAAGCATAGAAAGGATTCTATGTGTAATACAATGCTGGAGTATGTGTAACCACATACAATTTTTGCCACAATTCAATTGACTTTTTTTTATGGCCAACCATAAAATGTTGTATTTTATTTGGCCAAAAAGGGTTACAAAATTGAAAAAATCCAAATTTGATGCGTATTTTATTTTTTTTTTTTGTGTTCAGTCACATCAACGGTGGGAACGGATAATAGGCAACAGTAAAATAGAAAAACAAACTGAAAACGTTAAAATAATTTTGCATTCAACAGTTAAGACCGTAATAATGTCATCATATAATGAGGTACAAAAAGAACCTTAAAAAAAGGGTTAAAACAAGACACGACATGAGCTCAATAAAAAATATGTTTATAGTTTAATGATACGTAATGTTAAAGCTTAAAAAAACGAATAATTTGCCAAAAAACACAGGTCCAAGCACGTGATAGTAAGAACAATAAAACGAAATGGAAAATTAAAGAATATTGATATTTTGGGAATGATCGTAAAAATAACGCACTTACTGGTCATCAAAATATGTAAAGAAAATTTATTTTCATATATAGTACTTAAAAAAAAACAGAGTCCTCCTATAAACATTTAGTTTTTTATTACAATTTAACTGAAAACGTGACTGCTATAAACATTTATGATGTCCAATTATTTATTATTAAACTATTTTTAAGGTTGTTATTCTGTTTCTTTTTTTTACACAGTCACATCACACAAGTAATCCTCTGTTGTTTCACTTATAAACATAAACATTTTTATGGCCTATATAATTATGTGACCAAAAACCCTCTTTATGACCTAAAAATAAAGAGAACGAAAAAAAGAAATACAGTTAACTTAAAACACATTTTGTTAATTGCATTTTTAAATAGTTTTAAATCGTTACACACATATACACATGTATAATTTTAATTACATACAGATTCAGACACAATTTGTGTCAATCATTTTAATTTGAAGCTGTTTTTGAGTAAAATGGAATATAAGTTAGAAAAGATTATTGTTTAACCGTAGAAAAGGGTTTAAGTTTTCTATTAAGGAAACATTTTTATGTGGACGTATTTGTGATGAGATTTTTTATAGAAAATCTTCTTTAAACAGAAAAATATTTTTTAGAAAATTTTCTGGAAAGAGAATAAGAAGACAAGTCATTTCACATCCTGCGACTGTGGGAAAAGTACTATTTCGATGATATCTATATTGTACAACAATGTTGTACAACATGCCATTGGAAAAAGAAGAATCTTCTCGGATCATTAGCAGCCTTAAAATGAAGGTAAAAGCTACAACTCTGAATCCTCAGATGATAATATCCAGCATCAACTAATCCTAAAACAACGAGAATCTGGGGTGCAAAAGAGAAAGGATATCTTGGACTCTCTCTCTCTCAAAGAGAATAACTGAAAACAAACTGAATAATAAAACGTCTTCTAATATACTGTAGAAGGTAAGTCACTTCATTAAAAGAAGTCATGTGTCATATAAGAATAAGACCACGATTTGCTTCTAATGACAAACAGGAAATAGAAAGCGAGAGAGTATATGAGGGCATTGTGAAGGATGACTATTTCAAAATTCTTCTTGCACCGACAAGGACTAAAAAGTGCTAACGACATTACCTACAACATAATTTCTCACTATAGTTTTCCTTAAGGATTCAAACCCTAAGAGCGGGAGGTCATCATTAATACAAAAGGGACTAGAAAGTAAAATGGAAAAGGTGTCCATTGGAATGGCTATTGCACATAGGTCTGACACGAACGACGAAGTAGCAATGATTGATATTCTTTATTTTCCACTATAGTTTACCTCAAGGAGTCAAACCCTAAGGCCGATGAGGTTATCACACAAGGGATGTGAAGGTAATTATTAACAAGCAAAAAGACAAAACTGAGAAGATGCCTATTGGAATGACTGCTAAACCTAGCACTGACTCAGACAACGAAGTGTCAACAACATTACCTAAAGTATACTTTTCCACTATAGTTTACCTTAAGGATTCAAACCCTAAGAGCGAGGAGGTCATCATTCACACAAAAGGGATAAGTAAGTAAAATGGAAAAGGTGTCCATTAGAAAAGCTGTTGCACCTAGCAATGTTATTAGCCAGTACAGTTTGCGAGGAGTAGTCTAATTCTTCATTTTCCACTATAGTTTACCATAAGGAATCAAACCCTAAGACGAGGAGTTGATCATTAACACACAAAGGGGGAGAAGGTGATTACTTATAATCAAGCAAAAAGACAAAATTAAGAAGGTGCCCATTGGAATGGTTGTAGAACCTAGCCCTGACACGGACATTGAAGTAGCAATGGTAGTTGTTTGCCAACAGTTTACAGTTTACAAGGAGAAGTCTAGTTACCTGAGAGGTGGTGATAATTAACACGCAAGAAGACAAAATAAAGAAGGTGCTGTTGCACCTAGTCCAGATATGAGCGACGATGTAGCAATGATGGTCATACGGTAATACAGTTTAGTTACCTGGAGAAGTAAGTCGCATGAAAGTAGCTTAGTTGTCTTTTTATCGTGTTGATACTATCCCCGGCAGGGATGACGAAGTAGTAACGATGGTGACTTCTTCGTGAACGTGTATATGATCTTTGTACTTGAAATTAAACTTAAGTTTCTGTAAATACTTTTAGTTTATTTAATTTTAAATTGCAAATGCATATTATGAACTACATATTAATAAGAAATTAAAGCTTAAGTAACTCAACACATTGAGGTTTATTGCACTTAGAGGTGGCGGATCCGTAAAATGTGCTTTAGTTAGTTAGTTAGTGAATTTGTTAGTTAGTGAACTAGTTAACTAGATAACTCTAAGTAAAGCTAAGTGACTTTATTAAATTTATCAGGAAACCTTTTACAAAGGGATACATTGATACCTTGCAAAACTGCCGGATAATGCGTGTCAGTGTAATTGTATAATCTATGACTATAACAACTGAATGACCAGACAATGACAGCAACGACAAATGACTGACTAAATTAATGCCACATACATATGTACATACATTGGTATGAATGTATGTTGTAAATACAATGTTTTTTAAAGCAGCATTTTAGGAGGGGGATTTAAAGGGTTTTTATATATGTGAGAATGTAAAAGAGTGTAAAATGTTAGAATGCAATTGTGAATGTGTGTAATTGTAAGTAATGTTTTTGATTTTGTGTTGACAATGATCATGTAACGAAATTTATTGTCTATTACAATTCCAAATAACATTGTAAAAGGCAACCAACAACTACTGCTACAAACTATGCATTTAAGTATTGCAAATGTTTGCCTATGTATGCATGTGTGTGCGTGTGTGTAGTAAAGTAATTCGTTCAACATCAATTGCTGCAACATTGCTAGGATCTGTTTTTGTTTAGTCACTAAACTATTGTAAGTTTGCATTTTTGTTATTTCGCATTGTAGTGAAAGTGCAGCAAATTGCATTATTCTATGTTTGAGTCTGTCAGTATGTTGCCATGGATTTGTGATTGTGTAAATAAATTTCATCATGTGTATTTGTCACTATACATCTCATGTACATGTGTATGTTGGTGTTGACTAGAAGATATGCCTGCAATTGCTTTGGGCATTTTATTTTTTGTTTGTTTGTTTGTTTGGTTTTCTTCCTCTGTGAAAGTAAAGGCGTGGCAATGACATTTACACAGCAATGCAATTTTTAACTAACAATATTGCGAAGCATTGCTGTTCGGATGTTTCGAATTGTTTTTTTGTATTTCCAGTGAAAAACAATAAAAACAGAAAATTTAAGTTTTGGTGAATAATTGGGAAAAGAAAGATATTTAACAAAAATTGTTTATAAAAAGAAAATTTTAAGAAAAATTTCTTATAAAAAGGAAATTTAAGGAAATTTTTTCTGTACAGAAGAAAATTTAATGAAAATTTTCTATAAATAATAAAATATTTCTTTATTTATCGAACCTTTTCAAAAAGAATGTATTAAGAAGATCTTTTATTAAAAATTTTCTGTAAAAAAATTTTTTCTACAGAAAAGAAAATTTATTTAAAATTTTTCTATAGAAAAGAAAATTATTTTAAATTTATTTTAAATTATGTGTAAAAAGAAAATTTATCGCAAGTGCTAATTTTTCTTTACAAGGGGCATTATTGAAGTTCTTTTATATTAAATTAAAATCAGTACAAGAAAACTGTAAGACTTTAATAAAATGTAAATAGATATTCAACTACACATGTTTAGTTTCGCATCCATACACCCACAATCATGTATATAGTAACCCAGCAAACACAAAATATTACTTAAAATGTTTACAACAACTTTTTTAAAAAAAGTATTACCCTAAATGTTATCAAATCACTTACTACTTTTCAAATGATTTATATTAAACCCAAACTTTAATTAAACATTATTATCTCTGTATCATCAAAATGTTTACTGGTTATGGAACACTTATGCACACATGCATATGTTAGTACATTGAAAGTACGAATTACATCGTAAAATTGTCCGTCATATACAGTCGTCAGTCAGTCATTCAGCCTGCTAGTCAGCCATTTATTTAGTCAGTCAATTCCACATTTATCGTTCATTTCGTTTCCATTTCATTCAGTTCATTCTGTGTGGCTGCTTCAGTTATAGAATGTTTGTAATAAATCAAAATATTTTCACATTTTGTGTTGTGTCATTTCGAGAATCGTTGAGTAACTTGAGCGTATTTTGGTGTATGATGATGGTTTTCTTTTACACTTTTTTTCTCCATATTTTTCGGTTCGGTCGAAAAGTGTTTTATTTACGGATACGATGGTTTTACAATATTGTATTTGTTGTTCTATAGTTTTATTGTTAGAAATTTTGTTATTTTTCTTTTTGGGTTGAATGTATTAAATTTCACCTTAACAATACAGATGTGAATATCTACTAATTTCTTATGGGCCGTAGATGATTTTTTTGTTAAATTAATAGTTATTTGAAAATGGAATTGAGCATTAAAAATAATTGAAAAAAATTAAAATAGTTAATTTATGTTAGAATATTTTTTCATTGTAAACCCCGATCATAAAAATAAACAGGTGAACAAGGCGTATGATTAATCATAAAAAAGTACACTCCATATTATAGGAAAATCTAACGAACGAATACGAATTAAAAATTAGACTTAAGATTAGTTTGAAGACTGCACATTAGACTATAGACTAGACTATAGATTAGACTATAGATTAGACTTTATATTAAACTATAGACAAAACTATAGATTAGACTATAGACTAGAGTATAGACTAGACTATATGTAGACTACAGATTAGACTATAGACTAGACTATAGACTAGATTATAGACTAGACTATAGGCTAGATTATAGATTAGACTACAAACTGGACTATAGACTAGACTATAGACTAGACTATAGACTAGATTATAGACTAGACTATAGACTAGACTATAGACTAGACTATAGACTAGACTATAGACTAGACTATAGACTAGACTATAGACTAGACTATAGACTAGACTATAGACTAGACTATAGACTAGACTATAGACTAGACTATAGACTAGACTATAGACTATAGACTAGTTTATAGACTTGACTATAGACTAAACTATAGACTAGTTTATAGACTAGACTATAGACTAGACTATAGACTAGACTATAGACTAGACTATAGACTAGACTATAGACTAGTTTATAATCTAATCTATAGACTAGACTATAGGCTAGTTTCTAGACTAGACTATAGACTAGTTTCTAGACTAGACTATAGACTAGACTATAGAATATACTATAGAATAGACTATAGACCATATACATTTATATAAATTTGGAGTGCCTTGGCCTGTTTGCTCTTAAAACAATTGTTTTACTTCCTGTAATCTATTTCTTTAATTATCTCTTATTAATATCTAAAATTTTTAATTTCTAATCTTCATTTAACATTTGTTTTCCACCTTTCCTTAACAAGAAAATTCTTATAAAAACTAATTTTTCTTTATAGTTCTGACTTGAGCCTCATAAGTATGCGATCCCAAGCATGTTTTATATGATTTTTTTTCTACTTTTTCTTTTTTTAAATCCTTTTTATAGTTTGACTTATTTATGCTGATTTAAAAAAGTAACGCATAGTTAAAAAAAAAGAATACCATAAAGCCTTGTAAATACTCAATTTCTTATCTTGCTTTAGTATTTGTAATATTATATGAACACTCAAATAGTTTTATGCGTTTGACTGTATGGGAAAGACTTTCTCTCATACACACAAATACCGAAAACATAGTGTATTTACAAAAGGATTTAGTTTGTTATTTAAGTATAGTAAATATTTTGTTACTTGTACGCTTCTATGTATGTCTTTCTGTAATCTCAATGAGAATCCTTTGCAAAAACAGAAAAAATACAAATAGTCATACAAATGTATGCAACATGATTGTAAATAGTACAAGTTTACGAGTTGGCCTTATACTCATATTCGTAGTTGTACTATTGCAACAGCATCAACAGACACATGTATAAAATCTATGAAAAACAAACCTCAAAACTACTTGCATAAGTTGCGTTTGTATATATTCAATGTCCAGCCATTAAACTAGGAAGCTTCCTTTCCTTTTAGCTAACAGTTGTGCTGTATGTCCAACTACTTAAGTGATTCAATTAAAATTTTTCTTGTAGAAGAGTCCAACCTTTTTCTAAAATACAGCCTTTCCGATCTACAGGGAAATAATATCCTTTTCTTTTTTTTTTTTTTCATATGTTTGCTGTTGCTTACATTGGCTTTATATGTGATTGTCGTCATGCCATTGGTATGCTCAAAACTGTACAGGTGTGATTTTATGTAATTTGTATACAAAATTGCTAGAGATTCTCAACTGTATGCAGGCAGATTGTTGCTGGCTGAACAATCATACAATTGTATGTAGAACAAGAATAACATTAAGGAACAAGATGTTGATGATCATCATTATAATAAAATGCCGGTACAAGATTGAATTGAATGTAGAAAGTGTTGTAAATGTTGTAGCCGGTAATTGTATGATTTTGCAGTGAGTGGTAAATGTTTAAAGTTTTTCTTTGTTTTAATATTAAAAAAGAAAATGAATTTGCTTTAATGCATGTTTGGAATAAAAAGCTTCGTGATCGATTGCCTTAATATAGTGGATCTATATACTTAATTTTCATTCTACTGTAAAGTTGTCACGATTATAAAACTGTATTTCGTTAAGACAATCCATCTGGTCAGGTTAGTCTGTAGTGACTTGCTTGATAAAGTTTGTAGTGATCTGCTATAGTTAATGAACTATAGATCAATTAACACCTAAGATCTTATTAGTTAAAACTGTAGTTCAGTCTGTAAGTTATTATATCAATCTGAAGTCAAAACTAAAGATAATAGATAATACTATAGATAACTTAGGTCTGTATTGTAGACTCTAGATCTTTCAATATTTAGAAATAAAACTCAGTCTGCGTTCAATGCACTAGATCAGTCTTTAGTCAGGGCAAATGATGAAAATATAAGTAAAACTACAGATCAGTCTATTGTTAGGACTAAAAAACAGTCTTTAATGATGTTTATAGTATAGTCAAGACACTTGATCAATTTATAGTTAAGACTATAGATCTTTCCATAGTCAAAATTATACATTCATCAAATTATGGTCAATACTGTTTTTCACTCTATAGTCAAGACTATGCTTCAGTCAGTACATATATATTAGTCTATAGGCAAGATTATATATTGATATTTAGCCAAGATCATATGTTAGATAATATCCAAGTCTATTTATCTGTCAGTGATAAGAAATGGTTAACATAAGTCAAGACATATCAGACAATAGTAAAAGTAATAGATTAGTTTACAGAAAGACCGTGAATAAGTCTATAGTCATGAAAATAAATCAGTCTGAAGTTTATAGTAAAAACTAAGGATCAGTCCAAATTTACGACTATAGATTAGTAAAAAGTTTTTTTTTTTTTTAATTTCAAATGGTACGTTTAACACCGTTAAATTATACTGGTTTTATTAACAAAACCGGTACGTATACGTGTTACTGATTTATTGACATTACTAATATTAAGTATACGCATAATTTGTAGAGAATTTAAAAGAAAAATTAAATCGATTTTTTACCTTTTTGACTATTTCGATCTTGAGGATGTAGGTTTTAAGATTTATATGTTTATAAGTAATTTGTTTCTATTTTAAATGCTACAACGTTGTCTCAGAAAGTCAAGACTTGGGATTGATCAGTCTATGCCACTATCACTGTATCAGTCATCAATAAAGCTTATACATCTTTCTACATTTAATGCTACTGATCTTTAGTCTAGTCTATAGATTGGTCTTTAAAAAGCCACATTATTATCCATTCTAACAGTTTTCTTTATAGTAAATATTTTTGTCGAATTGACTCACCTTATAGCGGAAACATGTCCACATTTTATGCATTTCATAAGAAATGCAATAATTTGTCTACAATTTTTTCCAATTTTGATTCATGTCTAAGATACTTATCTTTTTGTACATTTAGTTTTGTGTTTAAGGAAAATCTTTAAGTAAACTATAGAATGCACTTGTAAAATCCTCAATCAGACTAAACAAATATATATAATGTAGGCACCAATATACATGTTATATTTTTTTGTGAAATATAAGTAATTCTTTTTTTCTTTGAACAAAATAAATATGAGGGATTATCAACAAATGAATGTCAGCATACATTAAAGAAATGAAGAAGGAGAACAATTCTAGAGATTTTTCTTATTGTTGGTTTGATGATACTATAATGAATATTGCTTTTAATATCTAAATATGCAACTTGATTTTGAGAATTCATGTTTTTTTTTTTTTTTTTGATGCTCTGTTGTTAAAAATGATTGTGCTTTTTTGTTGTAACCAATGTTTGTTCAGTTATTGTGGCTAAAAAAAAAAAAATGTAAAACATACAAAAATTAAGCTAAAGGAAAGGGAAACAAAATCAACCTCATTTACCACTACCAACAACAACGCCACCATTAGCAATGCAATTTGTACATAAGTTGCTGTACACTTTTTTCTTTTTTCGTTTTTGGAGGGCAGGCTGGCTGGCAGGCCTTTTCATTGTCTAGTTGTTGACAAATTGTATGACAACATAAAGTATATGCAACATTTGCTGCATCAGCATTTAAATAAGCTTTTAGTGACATTTGAGTTAATAACTTAGGGCCTACTTGTTGTTGCTGTGGTATGCATGCACGTCTGTGTATGTATGAATGTGTATGCTAAAACTTGTACATTTTTTAAAGGTATATGCTTGTGTCTAAGGGTAGCCACTTGTATTTGTGTGTGTGTTTTTTTTTTTCATATTTTATCTACAAGCTTGCCACTTGAGAGATTAGCATAAGTAAGCAACTATTATGAGGATGAGTACCATAGAAGAATCCGTCTGAACGAAAATGAATGATAAAATAATAAAACCATGACTGCGGCTAAAATACAATTTAACTATACTCCCCTTAGTTTTTTTGTCATCAACTAAATACTTATGCTTCATATGATAAAATAAACCCAATAAATGAAAATTCTTTAGGAGTTAAAACTACAAAACAATATATGGTCTAGACTGTCAGTCTATAATATAGATTTTATATCAGTTTATAGTCTAAACAAAGACCACTTTATAGTCTAGGCTATATTTATATCCGTATATAGTCGATAGGGTATAGACCAGTCTATAGTCAAGACTACAGATTAGTCTATAGTCAAGACTATAGATCAGTCTGTAGTCAAGAATATAGTTCAGACCATAGTCAAGACTATAGATAAGTTCATAGTCAAAACTATTGATTAGTCTATAGTCAAGACTATAGAACAGTATATAGTCAAGACTTTAGAACAGTCTATAGTCAAGACTATAGAACAGTCTATAGTCAAGACTATAGAACATTCTATAGTCAAGACTATAGAACAGTCTATAGTCAAGACTATAGAACATCCTATAGTCGAGACTATAAAACAGTCTATAGTCAAGAATATAGAACAGTCTATAGTCAAGACTATAGAACAGTCTATAGTCAAGACTATAGAACAGTCTATAGTCAAAACTATAGAACAGTCTATAGTCAAGACTATAGAACAGTCTATAGTCAAGAGTATGTAATAGTCTATAGTCAAGACTATGTAACAGTCTATAGTCAAGACTATAGAATAGTCTATAGTCAAGACTATAGAATAGTATATAGTCAAGACTATAGAAAAGTCTATAGTCAAGACTATAGTATAGTCTATAGTCAAGACTATAGAACAGTCTATATTCAAGACAATAGAATAGTCTATAGTCAAGACTGTAGAATAGTCTATAGTCAAGACTATAGAATAGTCTATAGTCAAGACTATAGAATAATCTATAGTCAAGACTATAGAACATTCTATAGTCGAGACTATAGAACATTCTATAGTCGAGACTATAAAACAGTCTATAGTCAAGACTATAGAACAGTCTATAGTCAAGACTATAGAACAGTCTATAGTCAAGACTATAGAACAGTCTTTAGTCAAGACTATAGAACAGTCTATAGTCAAGACTATGTAATAGTCTATAGTCAAAACTATAGAACAGTCTATAGTTAAGACTATAGAACAGTCTATTGGCTGATATGTAGTCTTGGTTATTGCTCAGTCCATAGACTTGACTACAGATTAGTCTACAGACTTAACTATAAATAAGTCTATAGACTTTACTTTAGATCAAGTAATAAATCAATTTACAGTCAATACTATATACATATATATCAATAGACAAAATTATTAACACTATACATTAGGCATTTGACTTGACTATGAAACGGTCTATAGTCTTAGCCAAAAATCTGTAGCGCAGATAATAAAGCTTTCATTTATCACTCAGCAATTGGGAGAAATCATTATTAACCCTTACATATAAGACAGTATACTAAATATTCATTTACTAAGTTTTCTGTATATTGGGTAGTTATTACGATGTTTCATTCATTTACTCGTTTCAACGTTTATTTCGATATTAAGTTCGGCTTTTCTTGTACCGCAGCAGTTCGTTTCTACATCGTTGTAATAGCTGCAATGGTAGTAGTAATAGTAGTTGTAAATTCATTCAGTCCTTGTACTTATTTTTCTAGCTATTCGGTATGGCAGGATTTTTACTAATGAAATCTGTGGGTTTTGTGTTATTTAGTCTCATTCCTGTTCATACCACGATTTTCTTATGTCTTTTACGTTTCCCTCATAAGTTTTGTGAACCATTAGAAATTTATTTCCATTGTTGTAATTGTTGTTGCTTTTATTTTTTTATATATATATTATTTTTGTTGTATTATATTTTTATAAAATTTTTTTTGGTACTGCAATGTTGTTGTTTTTGTGTATTTCTTTGTTATTTACATTATTTTGATTATTTTATTTCTTTGTTGTATTTTGGTGTTGTTTCCTTTTTTTGCATTTCAATTTTATAGAGATTTTTTAAGCATTAATAGAACATATTTTTTGTAAAATAATTTGATTCTTTTTTTGATTTTTTTTCATGGAAAATTTTCTGCTAGACTGGCATTTTACGTGAATTTATTTTTTTGTTTTTGTGCTTATTTCTTTAGTATTTATAAATATTAAAAAATATAGGAGAATATTTGGTTGTTTAATATTCATAATATTTACCAAAATACTTTGTTTTTTTCCGAGTTTCAACAGTTTTGTTTAAAAGGTATTGTTATGCTGAGTGAATCATATTTAATTTGTCTGTCGAAGTAAAAAATTATATAAAATGTGCTGGTGACGTTAAAGTACTGTAAAGTTTGTCTTCTTTATTTAGTTTTTTTTAAAGTGTATTAAATATTTGTTAACAATTATAGCTTGTGGAACTAAATATTTTTGTTTTTGTTAATGCATTTTTTCAAACGATTATTTGGTATGACAAACTGGTTGTGATTACAAAGTTCGATATAAAAAACAAACGTAGTTACTTTACCATGGAAGCACTAACGAACTAACTAACTAACTAACTAACTAACTAACTAACTAACTAACTAACTAACTAACTAACTAACTAACTAACTAACTAACTAACTAACTAACTAACTAACTA
>NC_060954.1:52381178-52390152 GCF_022045245.1 Lucilia cuprina
TAAGTAAGTAAGTAAGTAAGTAAGTAAGTAAGTAAGTAAGTAAGTAAGTAAGTAAGTAAGTAAGTAAGTAAGTAAGTAAGTAAGTAAGTAAGTAAGTAAGTAGTAAGTTAGTTAGTTAGTTAGTTAGTTGGTAAGTTAGTTAGTTAGTTAGTTAGTTAGTTAGTTAGTTAGTTAGTTAGTTAGTTATTTAGTTAGTTAGTTAGTTAGTTAGTTAGTTAGTTAGTTAGTTAGTTAGTTAGTTAGTTAGTTAGTTAGTTAGTTAGTTAGTTAGTTAGTTAGTTAGTAGTATTATACCATGACATATCTCAACAAAACAACAAAGGAAAAGTGATGAAAATGATAATGAGCATACAAACGATTAGTTCTACTTTCGTCTGGACCAGTTTATCCAATTTAAAGCTTTACTTTTCTTGTTATCCTTCCTCCTTCCACTTTTTATGCTTCTGGCGACAACCAAGTAATTTTCATAATGTGAAAATCATAATCATAAAAACCTACAAACCTGTTTTTGTAATTAAGTGTAATGCACATAGATACATTTGTATATAGATGTGAAACGCTTCTGTATACATTCCTATGTCTGTACATCGAAAAGCAATCGTGTTTATGAGAAAATGAATTGTGTGTTTATTTTAAGCAGATGTATATACTACATGTGTATGTAGAAATGCAAAATGAAAGTTACATTTTATTGTGGAAAATTGTCATTTGGAAAAATTAAAAATAGTTCGCAATAATGACATATTTTTAACAAATGATTTTTTTTTCTATTTTACATTTTTGAAAACTCCTAAATCAAATTACTTACTAAAAACTTAAAAAGCATACTTGTTAAAAAAAATCTTTAATTCTATGAGTTCATATTAATACAACTTAACTATTTAAATTAAAAACAATTTATTAAAAAATTTAACAAATAAATAAATACTTAATAAAATATTTTTGATATTTGAAATACTTAAGTGCACCAGTATTTGGTAATAAACAAATTAATAGACTGAAGTTTTGATCCCCGGCTGCATCAAACCATAATTTTTCCAATTGAAGTTTTTGTACCCTACACCATTCAAAAGGGAAGTTTAAAATGCACTACATACAAGCAAAATTGTTTATCGTTTAGAATAGTGTTTTCTTAAATTTTAAGATACATCGATGGAATATAAAGCCATTTTTATGGACCTTGGGTCATGTAATTTTTTTCTAACGTAAAATAGTTTATATAAATCCTTTTCTTAACATCCTGTACAACTACATGTTGGCTATAATATAGTCGATCTTGACCAACTATAAATTGTTGTTGTTGTTCTTGTTTTATGCTTTATCCTTTGCACAATTTATGCAGGTGTATGAAATTGTATTGATTGTTTGAAAAACAATTGTTTCGTTACAGCCATACACACACACACAAACACACTCCCACACACATTCATAAGTAAAAACCCAATTTTGTGGTATTTTATAAATTGTATGTACAGATAACCTCAAAATGTTGTTCATTTACATAAGTAATTAAGTAAATACTTGAATGTACGTATAAATACACATGTGTTTATTAGGGTAGTCCGAATAAAAGTGACAGCAACATTTATAAATATTTAATTAGTAATCAAAACTAACCAAAGTTCACCAACAAAATTTACATATTGATATAGAACTAAGTCTCCCTAATATGTATACATGTGTATATGTACGTATGCATGTGTAAGGAATCTATAGTTTTCATTTTTTTTATTCATAGATTATATTTACAACATAGCATTGTTTCTATGGACAAACAAGCATCTTTGTTTACTTTTCCTAGACCATTGTCTAGTGAGGAAATAATCAATGTAAACTTAGTGATAAAATAATTGAAACAAATGTTTAAAGGAGATCAGAGAAGAATAAAATCTAGTCTATTCAATATAAAAAATAAACAAATTATGTAAATAATCACAGGTTTAGAACAAGCAAAAGTTTTATTTTACAAATTTTATTAAATAAAAATTTGTAAAACTAAATTTTGTAAAATTTAAATTTTTATACCCTACACTACTATAGACCTTTCTCACTATATTATGCGTTTGTGCTGATGTTTGTCTGTCTGTCTGTCTGTCTGTCTGTCTGTCTGTCTGTCAGTCTGTCTATCTGTCTTAACCTTGTGCGAACTCTACAGACCTCAAATTTCAAGATTATTTATAAGGACAGACGCTATTGATAATTGTTCGAAATCGGTCCATTATTTCGCCTAGCCCCCATACAACCGTACCCCCGAATAAGACCTTTGGGCTCGTAATTACGTTAAATGTTTTATTGTATCAACAAAAATCGGAAAAACTCAGTTTTGTAGAACTTTAAATCATCGATGATCGGCCCTCATTTGACCGTAGCCCCCACACAAACTCCCCTTCAGAAAATGACTTGAAAGTCAAAATTCACTTATTAACATTAAAACCATAAAATTTTCTTTTCTATAGAAAACTTTCTTTAAATTTTCTTTTCTATAGAAAACTTTCTTTAAATTTTCTTTTCTATAGAAAACTTTCTTTAAATTTTCTTTTCTATAGAAAACTTTCTTTAAATTCTCTTTTCTATAGAAAACTTTCTTTAAATTTTCTTTTCTATAGAAAACTTTTTTTAAATTTTCTTTTCTATAGAAAACTTTCTTTAATTTTCTTTTCTATAGAAAATTTTCGATATATTTTCTATTTTATAGAAAATTTTCGATATATTTTCTATTTTATAGAAAATTTTCGATAAATTTTCTATTTTATAGAAAATTTTCGATAAATTTTCTATTTGATAGAAAATTTTCGATAAATTTTCTATTTGATAGAAAATTTTCGACAAATTTTCTATTTGATAGAAAATTTTCGATAAATTTTCTATTTGCTAGAAAATTTTCGATAAATTTTCTATTTGATAGAAAATTTTCGATAAATTTTCTATTTTATACAAAATTTTCGATAAATTTTCTATTTTATAGAAAATTTTCGATTAATTTTCTATTTTATAGAAAATTTTCGATTAATTTTCTATTTTATAGAAAATTTTCGATAAATTTTCTATTTTGTAGAAAATTTTTGATTAATTTTCTATTTTATTGAAAATTTTCGATAAATTTTCTATTTTGTAGAAAATTTTCGATAAATTTTCTATTTTATAGAAAATTTTCGATAAATTTTCTATTTTATAGAAAATTTTCGATAAATTTTCTCTTTTGTAGAAAATGTTCGATAAATTTTCTATTTTATAGAAAATTTTCGATTAATTTTCTATTTTATAGAAAATTTTCGATTAATTTTCTATTTTATAGAAAATTTTCGATTAATTTTCTATTTTATAGAAAATTTTCAATTAATATTCTATTTTATAGAAAATTTTCGATTAATATTCTATTTTATAGAAAATTTTCGATATTCTATTTTATAGAAAATTTTCGATTAATATTCTATTTTATAGAAAATTTTCGATTAATATTCTATTTTATAGAAAATTTTCGATTAATATTCTATTTTATAGAAAATTTTCGATTAATTTTTTATTTTATAGAAAATTTTCGATTAATTTTTTTATTTTATAGAAAATTTTCGATTAATTTTTTATTTTATAGAAAATTTTCGATTAATTTTTTATTTTATAGAAAATTTTCGATTAATTTTTTATTTTATAGAAAATTTTCGATAAATTTTTGATGAATTTTATAGAAAATTTTTGATGAATTTTATAGAAAATTTTCGATGAATTTTATATTTTATAGAAAATTTTCGATGAATTTTATATTTTATAGAAAATTTTCGATGAATTTTATATTTTATAGAAAATTTTTGATGAATTTTCTATTTTATAGAAAATTTTCCATGAATTTACTATTTTATAGAAAATTCTCGATGAATTTTCTATTTTATAGAAAATTCTCGATGAATTTTCTATTTTATAGAAAATTCTCGATGAATTTTCTATTTTAAAGAAAAAATTCTTTTTTACAGAAAATTTTCGATTAGTTTTCTTTTTTATAGAAAATTTTCGATTAATTTTCTTCTTTATAGAAAATTTTCGATGAAAATTTTTTTATAGGTAATCTTTGATAGAATTTTCTTTTCTCTTAATTTTCTCTATATATATAATTTTCAATTAATCATCTATTTAATGATTATTATTTTTAAAACATGATGTTGATAATAATAAAAATAACTCTTCCGAAACATGATCTTTTACTACAAAAAACACATAAAATCGATTTAGTTTTTCCAACTCAAATGATTTACGTTATTATTACGTATTATTACCTCAGTTCGATGGCCAATTTAAAGTTGAAAAGTGAAATTTGAGCTTGAAATTGAACCCTTTATTTATTTTCTCTTGTTTTTTCTTTTTAAACAACATTTCACTTTTACAACATCTAATACCCATAATTCCTGGAGATACTTATAGCTGTTGTTTTATAACCCAATAGCAACAACAGCAAAACCAAATATATATGTATCTATAGCTGTGTGTTAGTTGTTTAATATCAACCATCACATTTTAGCTTATTAGAAATCGTGTACTCTTGAGTCCAATAAATTTATTTTCATCTTCAAAATGAGCACCAAGCTGTTGGGTAAAAAAAAAAAAACAAAAACTAAATACAAACGAAAGGTGGCTGACTGGCTTTCATATTCATACATTTCTCTGAGTAGAACATTTATAGATGTGTGCTTATGTGTGTGCAGTTTACAGTTGTAGCGGTAATAAACCCTGTACATCCCAGTCCTTTAACGCTTGGCCTTAGCTTTATCGAATAAGATAGAAATGTTAAGATGTTTGGCTGTTGACTAAAGAATGTTTATCACCGTCTTGTCGTCATTTTCCATTTACGAAATGGATTTTCAACATATAAAAAAATTGTTTTCGGTTTTTATTTTCAATTCAGGTAAAAAACAAATAGAGACATACAAATGAATGTTGTTTTTTTTTTTTTTTTTTGCTTTGGTGTGAATGAAACCAATATTTGAATGTAAAAATTTGTGCAATAAGCAGATATAAATATGTTACAGAGACAATGGGACAATGAATATAACATACATATACTCATAGTAGAGAAAACAGGAAAATAATTCAATTTCTGCCACAACTTCTTTCATTTTTGTTAAAATTTTCGGAAGTTAAGGCTCCCTTTTCGAAGAAAAAGAAAATTGTAAATCAACTCAATAAAAGTAATGCTCCGAGCGTGTGTTTCACTACGATATTTCCAGATACTGAATCATTAGCATGATATACGAACTACAGAAATTAGATTTTCTCAATACATTGACAATTAAACTGTATGAATTATTCTTACTCACCCTGTTAATATACTAAATATATGATGAACAAAAATCACATCGTAAAAATGTCCAAAAGCTGTAAAGCTCATAAGTCGTATATGGGTCTTACACCAACCACAACCAAAAAAAAAAAAAAATACAACGAAAACAAACTGAATAAAATAAGGAACAACTACAACATATAGGGACGGATGTTCACCTTTATATGCTCGTTTCTGCACACACGTAAATAGTCGCATAACTGCACACAAATTTTACAACATCGGTGTATGTTAATGGATGTGTGTGTGTGGCAATACCCAGTAATTCAAGGTGACAGGATTAAACTAGAAGTATGCTCTTTGAACAAACAGAAAGACGGACCATGTTCCTAAAGTGATTTATATAAGTACCAGTGTGGGACGACATAAATTTCAGTGGCCTTCTTCATTGAAACGGGTTAGACTGAACTTTAAAGTACTTTCAGAATACCTCGACGTATTTGTCGGAGAAGTCATCTTAATCTTAACATCATGCAATTGGAAGCTGCTGCAAGCCATGTCAGGAAGGACCTTGGGTCAATCATTTTATATAGTAGTTTCCATCGACATGTTCCTGAAGTGCTTTATATGACTGAAGACGGTACAACAATCGGTTTTCAGAAACTTTAAAGTACTTTCAGAATCCATCAACGTATTTCTCGAAGAAGTAATCACAATCTAACCATCCCACAGTATGTCAGGAAGGACCTTTGTGTATACGAGGGAAACATACTCAGTTATCAGTCAGATCCGTTGGACCAATTCTTTCATACAGTAGTTTGTAACGGCATGTTGCTGAAGTACTTTATGTGATTACCAGTCTTGACGACATATATTTCAAGGGGCCTTCTTTATTCAATGGGCTAAACTAAAGACGGTACAACAGTCGCTTCTAAGAAACCTTAAAAAAAACTTTCAGAACCTCTTAACGCTTCTTCGAGACATGTCAGGAAGGACCTTTTATATACAAGGGCAACTTTATTAGTCATGAGCCAGTTCTGTTGGATCTTATACAGTAGTTTTTTGGCATTCATAATGCTATTGTTATCACAGTCGTATTATATATGTACTTTAAAAAAGCAAACATTCTGAGAAGTTCTGACACAGCTAAAATCGGAATGAAGCAAAAGGCCACGACTAACCAATGTCCAGCTTGTGATCAAGGTCCACCTTGTATATACATATATATATAGTTTAGGCAAAATCTAAAATGTATTCATCAAAGACCCTAATCAAACAATAACAACTCAATCTAGGCCCGTTAATACCGTGTTGGTACCGTTCAGCGCTTACAGTACCCGACAGACGTTCACCGTGCATCAAACCTTTGTTTGTGCTGATGTTTGTAACGCACAATAATATTGGTCATAGACCCATCTTAAACCTTGTAAACCTTTTAATCACGTATACACGCATGTCAGATCTTACAAAGTTTGCAAAACAATATTCCGAAAATCTCTAACAATCGTGTAAACATGCAATTTTTGTGTTGACACATTGTCAGCGAAAGCATTTCTGATAATTTTGCAAGACAAAAAGTTGACACAATTTTTTTTAATTTTTTCTGACAACATTGTAAGATTAAACAATCGTGTAAACGTAGATTTGTCTCTTAATACATATATTTCAGTCATTCGACATTTGGAATGAGTTCACTCTAAAAAAAAAAACAGGGCTACATTAACTCCCTCAAAATCTGCTGAGCTTATAGATGGTCCAACTTGAATTTGACTTTGGTTTTATTGCTTGTACAATAATATATTTTTATGTTTATGTAGTTGTTTTTTTTTGCGCTCTTGTTATTGTTTTATGACCATATGTTGTTGTGGTCTTGTGCTAAAATTATAGAGGAGGGTGAGATTTGAAGTCGTGTGCCGCTAAAACTCTTAGATGTCATCATTTATTGCAATTGTTTTGTTTGTAAAATAAAAAAAAAACCTTTTTCTGTCTCACCGTTATAAGGTTTTACAAATAAAAATTTATTTGTTTTTCTCTCTATGACACCTTGAGCTTTAAACAGTGTCCTCATTTCCACAGCAGCTAACCTTTGACTTTCCTTTTGCAATTTCTGGCTTTTGTAACCCTTTAATATGTGGATTCAGTGAGTCAATGAGTAATTTAAACATTTTATACAACTAAGTACATATACACACATACATAGATATGTTAGAACTTATACGTGCATGTATATTGATTTGTATGTATGAGTTTTGTTTTTTCACTTATACATTTGTATATGTACGTTTGTGTTGTCAAAGTATCTCTGTGTGTTTTTGTGTACTCTCGAGTTTAGTTCTCATGCATGAGTTGCTACTGCGTTTTTTGCCACATTTTTGTGTCATTAATTTATTTTTTATGTTTTTCTACCGCTTTTTATAGTTCTACATTCTCATTTCGATTACAACTCAATTCATCGTATGTCTGCCCTTCTTGGTATCTCGGTTACAAAATATTTTCTTTTTTCTCTCAATTTTGTCAGAAGATTTTCCTGTACATATTAATAATTTTTATTATTATTTCTACATTTTTCAATAAATGAAAGTGCTGTTTAGTGGGTAGAATTTATAGGTATTGGTTACTGTCATTGGGTGGATTTTCTTACATAATTCATTTGATATATGTATGTACATATAAATGTTGATATTTTAAAAGAATTTACTTGAAAATATGGGGCCTTCTATGAAACTTACAAAAAAAAAACAAAATTGCAATATTAACCACAATTACAAA
The DNA here is from genome assembly GCF_022045245.1 of Lucilia cuprina. Taxonomy (NCBI): domain Eukaryota; kingdom Metazoa; phylum Arthropoda; class Insecta; order Diptera; family Calliphoridae; genus Lucilia; species Lucilia cuprina. The sequence continues at coordinate 52,389,217 of NC_060954.1, forward strand.
ATTCCAAAAATTATCTAAACAATTAAGAAAAAATTTTCTTTATATTCAAAAATTCCTTTAAATTTTTCCCAAAAAATTTTCTTATATGTAATACCCATACATATCTCAAAGAATATTTGTTTAAAAGCAAAAAAAAAAAAACAAGAAAATAATAAAGAAAAACTTATAATTTTTTCCATAGTAAAATTGTTTTCTTTTGTAGTGTCATAAAATATGTTGGTTTATCTGCATTTATTTCTTTTGACTTTCTGCTGAAATATTAAAATTATATTTTTTTTTTCTTTTTCCATATGCAAAAGTAGACATAAGAGCAAAACAGTTTTCTTTATAAATTCTTAAATTTTCCTCACAATAATAATAATTTTAATGTATTTAATGGTATTTCTTTATAGGCGGCCGTAATGAAGTTGCAATTAAGGTGAGTGAATTTTGTGTTAATTAAGGGGGAAAAATGGGTTAGAATTTGATTTGAGTTGGAGAAAAGTGAATAAATTATGACGTAAATGAAAGTGTGCATTTTAAGAGAATATTGAAGGAGAAAGTCTTTTTAGTATATAAAGACTTGTATAAATTAGTATAGTATACTTTATAGAGTAGACTATGAAATAGTATGTAGACTAGGCTGTTGACTAAACTATATAATAATCTATTAACTAGACTTAACAATATACTTAGAAAACATATACTGTTGACTTTACTAATGGCTAGAAAATAAAGTGTGATAATAACTAAACTTTAAACTATAGGGAAGATTATAGCCTAGACTATAATTTAATCTATAGTGTAGTCTATAATCTAATCTATAGTGTAGTCTATAGTGTAGTCTATAGTGTAGTCTATAGTGTAGTTTATAGTCTAGTCTATAGTCTAGACTATAGTCTAGACTATAGTCTAGTCTATAATCTAGTCTATAGTCTAGACTATAGTCTAGACTAT
>NC_060954.1:52390252-52391420 GCF_022045245.1 Lucilia cuprina
TCTAGTTCAGTTCTAGTTCAGTTCTAGTTCAGTTCTAGTTCAGTTCTAGTTCAGTTCTAGTTCAGTTCTAGTTCAGTTCTAGTTCAGTTCTAGTTCAGTTCTAGTAGACCATATATTGCTAAAATTTCACAGCTGTGCATTTACAAATCAGGCAACAATAACTGACTTTTTCAAATATATATAGAATTACTAAGTTACTTAAAAATCGGCACAATTTTCAAAATTGCTTTTCATTGCAAATAGAATGGTTAACGCCTACTGAGAAAATATTAACAGCAATTATCAACATGATTAATTAGAGAAACAAAACAAATTCATGATAAATATCAATTTGGTGCAACTGATAATTTTGACTCAAATATAAAAGATTATTTTATTATTAAGAGATTAAGTATTTAACATGAAGACAAATTCACAAGCAAAACAAAATTAAAAGTGTTAATGCTTTTTTCAGAACAACAAAAAACTGGGCTTGACACATTTGAAATCAGTTTATTGAACTTGTTTTCGTTTTTGTCTTTTGTTTTATGGACAATTTAAATATTTGGTTTCATATGAATTTAAGATTATAAAAAATCATATGAATTTCTAATTAACAAAAATTTAAAACACACGTGACACAACACTTGTGACGTAGTAATTTTTTTAAACCATAAAAAATTTAAATTTTATTAGCAGGTGACTGCAGAATTAGAGCGAAATAAATAATTTATTAAACAGTGTAATTACGTATTTGCTTCGATTTATATCCGAAAGCTACAATTTTATTGCCTGACACTTCTTTATGTTAAATAACTTTCGTACTTTTTATTAAAAAATTGAAAGTAAAGTACCAACGTTAAAGCAAACATTTTAAATTCCTAAGAAACATATTTGTTATGAATTTTAATTGTTTAGCAAAAAAACGGTAGTTTACATGAACATTTTATTAACTAGTATACCTGATCAGATTTTTAAAGCAAAAACTTATTCTTGACTTGTAATTTATGAAAGTTTTGTTCAGTATGATTTCAGTCCTAATTCAGTTCAGTTCTAGTTCATTTCTAGTTCAGTTCTATTTCATTCTAGTTCAGTTCTAGTTCAGTTCTAGTTCAGTTCTAGTTCAGTTCTAGTTCAGTTCTAGTTCAGTTCTAGTTCAGTTCTAGTTCAGTTCTAGTTCAGTTCTAGT
>NC_060954.1:52391520-52393816 GCF_022045245.1 Lucilia cuprina
ACTGAACTAGAACTGAACTAGAACTGAACTAGAACTGAACTAGAACTGAACTAGAACTGAACTAGAACTGAACTAGAACTGAACCAGAACTGAACTAAAACTGATTTATATTTTCACCAATACAATCACAATATTTGATATTTTTAAACTTTTTAACCATTTTCTATTTTCAACTTACCCATAAGTAGTTTTTCTAATGAAACCGACACGATTGCAAATGGTCTTGACAACACCAATATCCAGAGGGGAATTTTTTAGCATGCTAACACCCTGTACAGCCAAAGTTTCCAACCATTCCTTAAGAGCTAAAATCGAAAAACAAACTTCCTAAATTAGTTTATATTCTAAGGTACACGTTTTCGAAATGATTTGTATTTCATTTGAATTTTTACCTACCTTCATCATTTTCCATAATATCTTTATATTGGAATTTTTTCAAAATTTTTGGGAAGTCTTCTTTACTCCAGGGTTTTGGCTTAGGGCGATACCAGCTATCGATATAGTTATCTTGACGTTCTTTATTGAAACTGCGCTCCTTAAGCCAATCCAGGCTAAAAGTAGATTGATGATTATCTGACCAATATATATTTACCTCCTTGCTATGCTCATTCACATTAATTTTCTCCACTTTAACATCACAATCGAAATTATTCCAACGCAAAGGTTTACGACTCAAAGAGTCCCTATGAAAACACTTATCACACAAACAATTGTCACGCAACCAAACACCGGGAAATTGTAAAGTGGATTTCACTGAATCCTTGGAATCTTTTATCAAAACCAATTGATCACCTTCTTTAACACTAGCACTTAAAGGTCTGGCAAATCCTTTGCTGTTATTCAATTGTTTACTCATGCCCCTGGCAAGTTGTTGCAAACTTTGTCTCGTTAGAATCATGGTGCGTTTTGTGAAGAAACCTCTTGCTTGAAGACTTTATGAATGAATGAAAAAATATTGAAACAACTGAACTTAAGTACGTTAATGACTAAGATCTTTCAAGTATTTAAATACCAAAAAAAAAAGATGTTTATTTCTTATCAAGAATTTTTCAAAAAAAGCTTTCATTAAAAACCAAATCTCTTCTAACAAATTGATCTACTAACAACAACTGAATTAATACAAAATACTCATTGTCTGTCACCGAAATCAAAACATCTCATGTACTTTATACTACCTTTTAGTGTTGTCGTCACTTTTTTATTTGAAAAGCTGATTAAATTTTTAAGATTTTTATGTTTTGTTTTTTTTTATAAAAAATCACATGAGTTTACTTGAAACATGTGTAGGTATTAATATTTTCAGATTAATTGTATTCTAAATAAACTGACATGATTGATTTATAAAAATCTCTTTGAGACGAGGTAAAAAATATTAATTTTATATACATTTTATTTTAATAAATTTCAATTTAATTTTTGCCGCCCATTTTTGAGCTTTTCCAGACACTGTGTGACTTACAAATATATACTTATATACAAACAAATACATTCATATGTACATACATATAGTATTGCTGATAGTTCATTTTACTTGATTTTAGAATAATTTATATTATCTGTTCTCGCGTGCCTATAAGAATGGGATTTAACGACCCTTTAATGGTGGTAAATTTTAAGTTTTTAAGAAAAATTTTAAATGTTCAATATATTTCTATGAAACTCAATTTATATATAAATTTTAGTTCGATGAATGACAACTTGTTCCAGAGTTTTAATAGATTAATGTGAAAATATATCATACTTTCTACAAAGGAAAAAATTTATCTATCAAAAAATTTTATTTTTATAAACTAAAAAATTTATCGAAAATTTTCTAAAACGAAAAAATTTATCCAAAATATTATTTATAGAAAATGTTCGATATAAAGAACATTTATGGAAAGTTTTCTACAAAAAATTCATAATTTTCCGCAAACGCGAAAAATTTCAAAAGTTATCCCTCAAAGAGAAAATTTATTGATAATTTTCTATAAAATATAAAATTTATCGAAAAGAATATATAAAAAGTCAATTTATAAAAAATACTTTCATAAAAAGAAAGTGTAAAAATAAAGTAATAAAAAGAACATTTTTCAAAATTTATAAAAATAAAATTAATATAACGAACATTTTTCAACGGAAAAAGGAATTAAAAGGAACCGGACTAAAACTAAACTAAAACTAAACTAGAAGTGAACTAGGAATGATGTAGAACTGAACTAGATATGAACTAGAACTGAACTAGAACTGAACTAGAACTGAACTAGAACTGAACTAGAACTGAACTAGAACTGAACTAGAACTGAACTAGAACTGA
>NC_060954.1:52393916-52399584 GCF_022045245.1 Lucilia cuprina
GTCTATAGTCTAGTCTATAGTCTAGTCTATAGTCTAGTCTATAGTCTAGTCTATAGTCTAGTCTATAGTCTAGTCTATAGTCTAGTCTATAGTCTAGTCTATAGACTGCCCTATTTGATATTCTGTAGTCATGAATAAAAGAATACATATCAGCCCTTGGATTTTTTCTAAAAATACTTTAAAAATTATGAAGAATTTTTTTTTTAATTAAATAATTAGTGTAGTCTATAGTCTAGTCTATAGTCTGCCCTATTTGATATTTTGTAGTCATGAATAAAAGAATACATATCAGCCCTTGGATTTTTTCTAAAAATACTTTAAAAATTATGAAGAATTTTTTTTTTAATTAAATAATTAGTTTATTACATTTGACCCTCAATTACAACAATAAAAATTTCGCCTTCTTGCGAAATTTATACAAAAACTACAAAAATTAAAGTGTTTTTTCTTTAACTTACAGATTAAAGCTATTGCTATTATTTATTTGTTCATAGTTGTTGTTTTTGTTAGTGTAACTGAAAATATAAGTACAAGGATGTCATTGTTATGGTTTTGGTATTTTTGTGGCCACAAAATTCTAACCAAAACAACCCAACATTAGACTTATGAAAACCTAACAGATGAAAGGATACAAGGACAGACGGACTATATCAACAGAATGGAAGAAAAAAAATGAACTGGTAGACAATCAACAAAACACCACAAATCTCTACACACAATAGAAGTTACTATAACTACAATAACAAATAAAAAATTGAAAAAAGTAAATGGATTTTTTTTTCTAATTTTTATTACTGTGTATTACAGGGATTGAAATCATACACACGTTGAATAATAAAACAAAAAAAATCTAAAATTCATATACATTCACACACATACACACAAACATATTGAAAACAAAAGATTTGTTATAAATGTGAGAAAAAATATACATTGAAATAAATATTAAAAATAAAAAAATTAAAAAAAAAAAACACAAAACCCACATAGGACAGTTGTATGCCACTCCTTCTACCACAATACAATTGTGGCACTAAGGCCTAGTCATGCTAAAGGCGGCCAACTTTTGCAACTGGATTTAACAAACAAACAAACAAACAAACAAACAAAAAAATGGTGGTAGAATAATAACAAAAAACAAATATTTTATATTTTTATTTTAAAAAATATACATGTTTACACCCACATACAAGAAAATCCTCACAGAATAAAGTCATTGTAGCGTATTATTACATGCAACAGAAATATTTCTTTAATTCTTCCCTGCCGATCGGGGTTAGCGGTTCCGATTCGGTTGTGATAACTGACAATTGTGTTTCTTACAAATAACTTCTCATATGTAAAATAATTGTCTTCTAATAGGTTCCAGTTTAACTTAGTGACAATATCATAAAAATCTAGTCAGACAAGTAGTGGAGCAGTAGTTGCCTAAAACAAATAAATACTCAGTCTTAATCTACCCTCGCATTTAGAGAAATTCGTGCCTGAATATATGTATGTGAAAGTAATTGTGGGTGTTTATATGCGTATGTATTAGTATGATACAAGTTTATTTATTTTACTGCTGCTGTATTGCAGTAATTTGCACTTTGTTGCATCTGGACTAGAGAATAATAAACAAACAGAAAATAATTTTAGTTGATTTTTTATTTTCTAGCTGCATTTGTAGCACAAAAAAAAAACAAATAAACTATATAGCTACAGAATGATATTGCAATCTGAGGTGTTATTACAGTTGTAAAGGTTATTGTTCAAAACATACACTTTCGAAGATGAGTATCATAAAAAATTAAACTTTTTAAGTTAATTTAGACCAGTCTAGGGTCTAGTATAGAGTTGAATATATGGTCTAGTTTAAAGTCCTGTTTTTAGTTAAGTCTATAGTTTAATAGGTATATAGTCTAGACTACAGCCTAGTCTATAGTATAGCCTATTGTCTAGTCTATAGTCTAGTCTATAGTCTAGTCTATAATCTAGTCTATAGTCTAGCCTATTGTCTAGTCTATAGTCTAGTCTATAGTCTAGTCTATAGTGTAGTCTATAGTCTAGTCTATAGTCTAGTCTATAGTCTAGTCTATAGTCTAGTCTATAGTCTAGTCTATAGTCTAGTCTATAGTCTAGTCTATAGTCTAGTCTATAGTGTATTCTATAGTGTAGTCTTTAGTCTAGTCTATAGTGTAGTCTATAGTCTAGTCAATAGTCTAGTCTATAGTCTAGTCTATAGTCTAGTCTATAGTCTAGTCTATAGTCTAGTCTATATTCTAGTCTATAGTCTAGTCTATAGTGTAGTTTATAGTGTAGTCTATAGTCTAGTCTATAGTCTAGTCTATAGTCTAGTCTATAGTCTAGTCTATAGTCTAGTCTATAGTCTTGTCTATAGTCTAGTCTATATCCTAGTCTATAGACTAGTCTATAGTCTTGTCTATAGTCTAGTCTATAGCATTGTCTATAGTATTGTCTATAGTGTAGTCTATAGCCTAGTCTATAGTATTGTCTATAGTGTAGTCTATAGTCTTGTCTATAGTCTAGTCTTTAGTCAAGCCTATATTCTAGTCTAGGCGGTCTATCCAATTTTATTTGAATAACTGATTTTATTGGAGTCTTCTCTACAACTCTATTGTTTCTATTAATTCATGTTTTCATGTTTGCCACCAGAATAAATATGAAATATAAAGAACATTGTTTAGTTAAGAAAATATAAAATTCTATAGTCGGTCAGAGTAGATGTTGAAATTTGGGTGAACTTAGACAAAATTAGTTTTTTGTACAATATACAAAAATCGCTTGCAAGATAACAACGGAAATCTCACATGCGATCAGAGCAAATTCGGATATATTTAGATTGAGTGACAGTGCGACAACTTGTATAAGTCTATTCGCAATTGAAGGATTTCCTCGAAGGTGACTAGTTCTTGAAGGGGCAAGAAATGCTTAAGTGAGTGTTAGGATTTGAGCAAAAACTTTAGATCAATTTAAAATATTTTGTAGTTTTTTACATTTCCATTAACTTTAGTTTCTTAAATAATATATGTGGAACAAATCATAGCGGTAGGGAGAGAGCGGAAAAAAGAAAAACACATTCTGTCTTTGATTTGTCACTTTTATATTTTTGTGTAGGAGAATTTATTTGAGTTTTTGTGCAACGACATTTCTTGTTGCCTCTGTTCGTGTTTTACATACTATTTTGTTCTTTTTGTTGTTGCTGCCACTACTACTATTGTTTTTATTGTTGTAGCTGCCGTATTTGTATCTGGATGTATTTTTTATACATTATCTATCTGTATCTGTCCTTTTATTTTTAGCCGTTGGTGATTTTTGATGAAAACCTTTTACAAAGCTTTACTTTTATTTTGTTGTGATTTTTTCTTTTTGCAAATCTGCCTGAAATTTTTATAATATCGTTGTAGCATCTGTTATTTTATTTTTCTTTTTTCTTTCAGGGTGAGTTATAAAAAAATGTAAATATTTTAATTTTCATTTTGCAAATTATCAACAGTAGTTGCAACATTTTCCACTGTCATCTTTATGTGGAACTGGATGTATATATAATCAGTGCTGGCTGCCTGCCTCCATTATCATCATCATCTTTTAAACATCTTCAATATTATTATTATTAGAACTTTAAAGTAAAAGCATTTCAAGTATTCCTATTTATTATTGTAATTTTTCTGTTAGATGTTGTTTAGTTTTTCTCTTTTATGCTGACAATTATCGGTGTTACAATTTATAATTTGAAATTAAAAAAAAAAAATCTCTTAAAAAAACTGTTGAGAGGATATAGGAATGCCGTATTTAGGCCTAAAAGGTGCTTTGATTAAAGAACATCCGTTAACGAAATGCTTTAATTTCTTCTAAAGTATCTCCATTACTGTCTAATTTAACTAAGAATGTAGATTTACATACTAGACTATAGACTAGACTATAGGCTAGACTATAGACTAGACTATAGACTGGATTATAGACTAGACTATATATTATACTATAGACTAGACTATAGACTAGACTATAGACCAGACTATAGACCAGACTATAGACCAGACTATAGACCAGACTATAGATCAGACTATAGACCAGACTATAGACCTGACTATAGACCAGACTATAGACTAGACTATGACTAGACTATAGGCTGGACTATAGACTAGACTATAGACTAGACTATAGACTAGACTATAGACTAGACTATAGACTAGACTATAGACTAGACTATAGACTAGACTATAGACTAGACTGTAGACTAGACTATAGACTAGACTATAGACTAGACTATAGACTAGACTATAGACTAGACTATAGACTAGACTATAGACTAGACTATAGATTTAAGCTTAAAATGTGCATCAGAATGCTCTAAAATTCTTTTGACGTCGAAATACTTAAAAAAGTAATGTTAAAATTCTAAAAAAAAAAATTTAAAAAATAAATCCATTTTTTGCATTAAACCCTTAATATGTCCTTTTCTACGTAGAGAGGTGATGAAGGATGCAGAAAAAAAGTTATTAAAAGTAAATTTAGTGTCACTTCAAATTATGCCCACATGAAATTTTCTGCAACATTAAAACATAAAAACTTATACACATATAGCACCTTCCACATCCTACCCTGCTATTTCTGGGCTAAAAAACCTAAACAAATACACATCTAACCATAAAGTACTACAGAAAAAAATATGACAATACATGATAATGAGAAACAAAAGCAACAACTAAAATAAAAGAGGACTATAAAAATACATCCTCCCCTATAAAGTTTTTTCCTTCCAAAAAAAAAAGTAACCAACGAACGTATGCAACATGTTTAATGCACTTCTAAGAGGATTTTATTTTGTAGAATAGTTGTGGCTGTTAAATTTTTTTCTATTTGTTAAGAAGTGTCATACATGATGTCACAAGTGACAAACTTAAACAGCCAACAACAACTAAAATATTGTGAAAAAAATGAAAACAAGAAAATAATAATGAAAACAATGTGTTTAAAATAACATGGTATTTGAAACAAGCATACATACTCATACGGACTGACTCTCGTTTACTCATACCTTGAATTAAAGAAATCAATGATCGGCTTAAAGAGATCTTTATTTACAATTTTAAACAATAAACTTTGCACACAACACTTTATATAAAACCCTAAAGCTTTTGATTTTTGTTTTCTATTGGTTGATCTGTTTAGAACTTTCGCCACCTAGATGCTACGTTTGCCGATCACCGATCTGTATGGATAAACTTTTATACTTTCTCATACTAACGCAATGACACTTAACAAAGCATGTCTAATGTCTACGTTTATGAAGGCATAACAATTTTCTGACATTTGAAGTTTTAAAGAAAATAGACGAAAAAAATGAATCGTTTGAAAGAAAGAAAAACAACTATAGAAACAATGAAAGTAATACAAAAGTCATGTTTTTATTATATAGAAGACATTTTCTTATTTTAGAAAATTTTTATTTAATTTGTTAATCTCCGCAAAATTTTTTTATATGTAGCAAACTGTTTGTACTTAAAAAAGTTTTGAGTAAAATTTCTGAAATTGGCATATTATTTTAAATAATTTTCGCTAGATAAATAGATAGATAGATAGATAGATAGATAGATAGATAGATAGATAGATAGATAGATAAATAGATAGATAGATAGATAGATAGATAGATAGATAGATAGATAGA
>NC_060954.1:52399684-52404527 GCF_022045245.1 Lucilia cuprina
TCTATCTATCTATCTATCTATCTATCTATCTATCTATCTATCTATCTATCTATCTATCTATCTATCTATCTATCTATCTATCTATCTTAAACTTCACTGCAAATGGTCATACTTCTTTTAAACATTTTTAGATTTTGTATCGGTTTCTTTATTTTGTATAATATATACTTTTTTAATTTCCATTTCAATTGCAAAAGCTTTTGCAACATTACAACTTATAGTAGTAGTAAATAATATTATTTAAAATCTACTTGCTACTCACACCACTTCCACGCTGCTTTTATGATTTCATTGTCATCATTTTCATCATCGTCAACATGCTCGGTAATATCAAGCAACGTTTTGTTAATTGTTATTGATGGCAAGCAGCAATATACTACGATTGCTCGTACACACTAAATACTACTGCAGCAAACCATTCCTTTGATACATTCATCCACTCACTCACTCACTCACACACTATTTATGCTCGCTTCTCTCTCCCTCTGATCGGTTAGGTTGATGATATCATTCGTTGCATGTTGCTGTAATAATCGATTGTTTTTCAATATACTTTTTCGTACATTTACCATTGTAGTTGGAAATTTATATTTGTTTGCTTGTATCTTTCTTTCCCACCCCTTGCTCCTTTCTCGATTTAACATTGTTTTACATGAGATTTTGCTCTTTTTTCTTCTAGTAATTGTTTTTTTTTGTAAATGTTTTCATCACTAGTGTATTATTGTATTGCTTCTGTTTCAGTTGCAATTTTATTTTTATTTTCTTTTAAAATATATACAATGTTTATATTGTTGCTGTTGTTATCGCGTCAATCATTATTTGTTTTCTGTGTTGTTGTTGTTGTTGCTGATGCTACTGCTATTTGAATACCGATAACTTTTTTATGTTTACCCTCCATCTCATCATATGACATCACTAGGTATTTAAAAAGTTGATTACTACTCTTATGTATCATTGATTGTAAAATGGTGGAAATATTATGGGCATGTCAAAAAAAAAAGAACAATTAAAAAAGAGGTTTTGCTTTGTGCAACAACTCATCGAAAACATTCATTGAATAGAAATTCTATCGAAAATTTCCTTAGCGAGAGAAAATTTAACGTCAGCTTTTTATAAAAATTCTATATAAAATTTTATACAAAAAAAATCCTATTTTTATTAAGTGAAAATTTAACCAATATATTTTAAATAAAGAAACCCTAATGTACTTACATATACATATGTATGTACATTGTTTTTGTATATGTGTATTTATATAGTGTTTTTGTGTTCTGATTTGTGTGAATATGCATTGTTAAGTATTGTTTTTTTGAACGCTGTCATTTTTTTGTTGTTGTATCCTTTAGGCTTTTGTTTTATTATTCTCTTGTTATTTGTTGCATTTTTATATTCACAATATTTCTTACTTTAAAAAATTGTTTTTTTCTTTTCAATACATTCAAGGTTTTTATATACATAGTAATATATACATGTACGAGTATGTAAGCAAACTGTTTTGCTAGGTTACCATTTACTTAATCTTAGAGTACAGTTTGTCTTTTTGTTTTGAATCCCCTTAATGTGACTTAAAGCTGATCCTAAAAATATGCAACATTAAAATTTTATTCATAATTTTTTAATTAAGTTAATAAAACATTAAAAATTAAAAATACTTGGGAATATTTCGCGGCAGAATAAAGAATTCTACAAAAAATAAAGATTCACATTATTTAAATGAAAATAAAGCAAATCATTATAATAAAATATCACATCCTGCGTATAATTGATTTTTATAGAATGATATGAAAAAAATATTACTCATACGTACATGTTTGGAAGACAAAATTTATGGAATGCTTTCTATGAAAAATTTCATAAAAGAGAGAAAAATTTATGATAAATATTAAATGAAAAGAAAATTGTATTGAAAATTTCTTTCAAAATAGAAATTTAACCGAAAAAAATTGTTTAAAGAAGAAAAATTTAGAGAAAATTTTATAAAAACCAAAACTTTTATTAAAAATTTTCATAAATTTTTCTAACATTTTCTATAAAAAGATAAATTTTATTGAAAATTTTTATTTAAAAACAAAAACACTGATCGAAAAATCACAAATTATATCGATAATTCTCTATAAAAAGAGAAGTTTTATTGAAAATTATATATAAAAAGAGAAATTTTATAGAAAATATAAATTTATCGAAATTTTATATAGAAAGAGATATTTATCCAAAATTGTCTATAAAAAGTTAACAACGATCGACAGTTTTATCAAAAATGTTTCATAAATTTAGAGGTTTCTTCAAAAATTTGCTTTCAAAATAGAAATTTTATCAAAAACTTTCTGTAAAAAGTGAAATTTATCAAAAATTTTCGTGAAAAGATAAATTTATCGAACATTTTCCATAAAATGAAAATATTATCGAAAATTTTGTATAAAAAAAAATTATAGAAAATTTTCTAAAAAAAAGTATTGAGAATTTTTTATAAAAAGAAAAAATTATCGAAAATTTTCTATAAAAAGAGCACAAATTATAGAACATTTTCCATAAAATGAAAATATAATTGAAAATTTTTTATAAAAAAAAAAATTATCGAAAATTTTCTATTAAAATAAAAAATTATCGAAAATTTTCTATAAAAAGAAAAATTATCGAAAATTTTCTATAAAAAGAAAAAAAAAACGAAAATTTTTAAAAATTTAGAAAATTATCGAAAATCTTCTATAATAAAAAAATGATCGACCATTTTCAAAAAAATTAAAATATTATCAAAAGTTTTCAATAAAAAGAACAAATTATCGAAAAATTTGTATAAATGGAAAAAATTATCGAACATTTTCTTTCAAAAGAAAAAATGATCTTCTATAAAAAGATAAAAATTTAACGAACATTTTCCTTTAAATGAAAATAGTATCAAATAATTTCTATAAAAAGATAAAAAATTCTATAAAAAATTATCGAAATTTTTCTACAAAAGGAGAAAATTATCGAAAAAACGATTAAAAAATAAAAGTTTTATAGAAGATTTTCTTAAAAATGGAAATTTTCTTGAAAATAAAAAATTTATCGAAAATATTCTACAAGAAGAGAAAAATTATAGAAACATTTTTACAAAAAGTGTTCCAAATTTCATTAATTTATCTTGAAAATTGCGAAATTGTAGCACAAACTTTTAATAGACACAGAGACAGATGGATGGACATAGTTAAATAGATTCAGAGAGTGCTTCTGAGCCGATTGCTATACTTTAAGATGAGTGTAGGACCAATATTTTTCTTTGTTACAAACATCTGCACAAACGCATATTACCCTCCCCACTATAGTGGTGTAGGATATAAAAATATATACAAACACACCAACGTAACATAAAACATATAAATAAAAAAACGCAAATCCTTATTATCCTTTCTCCTTAAGGTGAAATTAATTTACCAGCAAACAGCCTTAACAAACAAAACAACAGCAAAACAAGCTGCTAAAAGTACAACCTAAATCTTTTTTTAACAACATTATACCCACTCACGAGAGAGTTTGAGTGAGATTTATATAAAGGAAATACATTATAAGTGAATCCAAAGGAAATGCAATGAATGTGTCCCAAAATTATTCAATTTGTTACAACACAACTGTAACAGTTGTTCTGTTGCTGCTGCTGATGGTGGTGGTTGCAGTGGTGCTCAAGAGTTCCTTACGAATACAAAATCTAATCCAGCCTAATTATGCGTTTCATATACACACGATTATTTATGAAGTTTGTCACCGAAATCCTTGTGGCCTTTTTGGCAAAGGCCACCATAAGCACTAGTACAATGTTGGCAAATACTCAGTGTATTTTATTTAAGTAGCTGTTTCTATAACAATTTTGTTGCTTCATCTAACTGACTTGACTTGACTCGACCCATCTAAACTCACTAGCTCACTTTCTCACTCACTTACCTATTGACTGAAGTCTAAATATTTGTTTGCTTGTTTGTTGCCTTTACTTTGCGTCTGTCATACGATGCCTTGCCACACATTGGCGTTGTTGTTTATTTGGGTTTTACCAAATATTGTGTTTGTGTCGTGTTGCTGTCGTCTGTCTGTGCATGAATGAATGAATGAGCGACTGCTGCCTGCTGCTTGCCCGTGAGGCTAATTAGCGCTAAACGTGTGGCTTTTTTTAGTTATACTCGTGAATGTTTTTTTTATTATGCCCTTGTTAGCATTTCGTTTCCTATAGAATTTTGTCAATTTGTTGAATTTTTTTTCTTTTGGTGTTCATAGTATGTGTTGTATTAGTAGGTTTGCTGATAATGGTGGTGGTATTTGCAAAGAGCCTTTTTTATGGCTGACTTCCGCATAAGGTCGTCATAGTGGATAGACGACCGTTAACCATTAATTTTTTATGTGATTAAGTGCGAAATAAAAATAAGTATTTTAAATATGAAAATATTGCAATTAAACGAATAAATACTTACGTACGTATGAGTGTAATCTGGATAAGCAGGGGCTTTTTGACAATTTGAATTAAATTTAAAGTTTAAAAAGAAATTTACAATTTGTGCGTTTTTTAATTGAATTTAATTAAGAATGTAGTTTGTAATTAATAGCTACAAGTAATGATATTATGAACCAAAAATATATGTTTTACGTCAAAGTACTTTTAAGTGTACATGGCCTTTTCGGATTTAAAGAACGAAGTATCGGACTAACTAACTAATTATCCGACTAACTAACTAACTAACCAAGTAACTAACTAACAAACTAACAAACAAACTAACTATCTATCTATCTATCTATCTATCTATCTATCTATCTATCTATCTATCTATCTATCTATCTATCTATCTATCTATATATCTATCTATCTATCTATCTATCT
>NC_060954.1:52404627-52406465 GCF_022045245.1 Lucilia cuprina
GAACTGAACTAGAACTGAACTAGAACTGATCTAGAACTGAACTAGAACTGAACTAGAACTGAACTAGAACTGAACTAGAACTGAACTAGAACTGAACTTGAACTGAACCTAAACTGAACTAGAACTGAGCTAGAACTTTACTGGAAAATCTTTAAAAAGCGAAAATTCATTTATCGAAAACTATTTTCAAAATTTCCATTAATAATTTTTTTTTAAATATCAACATTTTTTTATAAAATAAAATTTATCAAATTGTTCCTACAAAATACAATACTTAACGAGTATTTACTGCAAAATATGAAAACTTATCGAAAAATTTCTATATCAAGAAAATGTATCAAATATTTTCTCTAAAAGAGCAATTTATTGAAAATTATATATTAATTGAGAACTTATTAAAATATGAAAATATATTTCTATAAAATAATGACTTTTTTAAAAATTGTCTATGAAATTTATCGAAAAATTTTTATATAAAAAAGAAAACTAGTCGAATATTTTCTAAAATAGAAAAAAATGGCTATATAAAATAGACAATTTATCGAAAACCATAATTACCAAAAGCCTTCTTAATTCATACGACTGTCTCAGATTAATTTTAAATTTTATAGTAAATATTTATAAAAAAAACGTAAGCATTATTAAATTCATAGTATTTTCCATTATTTTGGTATGTAAGATCAGCTCATGTTTTAAAACAACCCGTAACTAAAGAACACGTAGACTTTTACTCAATATTTTAGACTTTGTTTTGTTTGCATCCACCACACAACGCGATAATAAAACGTCTGATGATTTTCAAAAAAAAAAAAAAATAATAATAAAATTTCTAAAATAAACTACAACTAAGGAAAGGGACAATAGAAACAAGCCCCTAACTACAAGTGAAACATAAAGAAAAATTTAAAATTTGTGCAAAATAACTGAAACGGAACAAAAATTTCTAAAACTCTATCGTTAAAGTAAAACAAATTTGCAAGTCACGCCCAAAAAATATTTGAAATTTATTAAAAAATTATTCAATCATTATGTTAAATAAAAACAATCGAACTATAAAGCAATTAATAAAAAAGAACTGACCTATCCTAAATCAAAGTAAACAGACTACATTAAAACCACTTACTGCTTACATTTCAATAAATACATTTATTTGTTTATTTATTTTGTAAAGGATTTTCTCAAATATTACCATAAAACATAGTTTAAATTTATTAAGGGAATTGTTTTAAAAACAAAAAAAAAACAAATGCAAATAAGTCTGTAAAAAAATTCATTAAAATTTCATTTTTTCAAAATTTTTGCTGATTTTTTAAAATCTATCTATAGACATTAAACATTGAATTAAAATACAAAAAAAATCAGCAAAACAATTGCATTGTAATCGATTTTGCATAATTGTTTATGAATTTGTAATACTTCCAAGTTTATTAAATGCCATGATATTTGAGTTTTTTTTTTAATAAATACAAATGATTACATACACCCACATACATTGCAGCAGCCATATACATATCTACATTTATGTAGATTTTATAAATATTACTCTAGAGAATGATAAAAAAAGGAGATACATGTCATACAACCTCATCTACTTCCACATTATCTTACACATACATTCACATGTAATTAAAAAAGGTTTTATTGTTTAAAGAGGAATATATTAATGGGGTTTGACTGGTTGGAACCTAACTGTTTCATGTTTTGGGTTTCTTTTTTGTTCAATGGGACCAATATATAGTAGAAACATCTATCTATCTATCTATCTATCTATCTATCTATCTATCTATCTATCTATCTATCTATCTATCTATCTATCTAGCTATCTATCTATCTATCTA
>NC_060954.1:52406565-52413380 GCF_022045245.1 Lucilia cuprina
ATAGACTAGACTATAGACTAGACTATAGACTAGACTATAGACTAGACTATAGACTAGACTATAGACTAGACTATAGGCTAGACTATAGACTAGACTATAGACTAGATTGGACTATATACTAGACTACAATATAGATTCTTTGTGCCGATCACTGATTTACATTAACATCTTTGCTACCACTTCTATTTTTAACCGACCAGTATGTCAGTCAGTTGCCATTAAGTAAGGAAATGCATTTTTCAAGTGGATTTCATTTTTCTTTTTATTTTTTTGATTTCTATAAAAAAAAGTGAAGAAAAAATCTTTTATAAAAGGGATGCTTTAAGACATGATGGAAAGAGTAAGAGGACATTTTGTCAAATGCAAATACACATGTACATGTTGGTGCAAAAAGAAGAAATGTCATTGTAAGCCTGAATGTTCATTTATGTTTAAACAAACAAATGAAGTGTCCTTGCTGTTGTCGCTGTTAGTTCCTTTAAGCTTTTTTTCTAGATATTCTTGTATATATGTATATATGTGTGTTCTTTTGCATATTGGGCGTTATGCATATTTTAAGTGTTTTAATGGATTTCTTGGTTTAATGTTTTTTTTTGCAGCTAAATGTCTGTCTGTGTAAGATTTTGTTTTACTGAAATATTTTGCTTTAGGCATATTTTAGTAGAAGAACATACGCAATGAAAACTCTTAAGTTTGGCTGATGATGCTCTTTTTTAGTAATGATGAACTCTATGCAAAGTTCAAGATTAGCAAATGCGTCTTTGCAAGCGATTACATTCGATAAGAATATATATTCAAATCTTTTTTAAAGAGAAACTGAAATTAAGAGCTGATCAGCATATAAATAATTTAGGGTGTTTTGTGTTTTTCGTCCTTAGACTCCCACACTATTCTTAACAAAAACATTTTAATATTTTACAAAAGAAATGACATTAATTGTCGACATTCTTTTCTTAATTATATCACAGTATGAAAATATCATATAAATATTAATTAAATTAATTAATAACAACTGTTATTACATAAATTGACACATACATGTATACATTTAGGTCTTAGGTTGAGAGTATTTAATATTCAACCCCATATTTTTATTACTGCTCCATCAAATCTGCTTTAACACAAAACAAATTAAAGTTTTGTATAAAATTATTTCAAAAACTTTATGACATCAAGCTGTTTTTATAATTTACAAAACTATAGTTAAGGCAGAGTACTGTAAGTTCGAGCTGATGTTTGTAACAACCACCAGGAACAATCCAACTGTCTACCCAGAGTTTCACAATCGTCCTAGAATCATATTTCTGTAGCAAGACATACATATAGCGTCAGTCGTAATTGAATCTTTATATATTGGTCCTTGTATGTCTTATTGTATAGCTCAGTTCTGATGGGCCGTTTTTCAAAATCCTGTGCTGATATCTGAAGTTACTACACCTAACTGTCGGTTAGGTGTAGTTGCTACTTCTTTAAATTTATAGTATATTTCTTTTAAAACAAAAAACAATATAATCCTTAAATTTACTAATACTCCAACAACTACGGCAACAAACAAACAAACAAATCAAATAAAAGTATATTAGTAAAGTGTGATGTGTCAGGAAGTAAAACTCTATTAAAAACTTATGACAAAACAAAAAAAGAGCAAAAGTCAGTAATAATGAACTGAGAACCATTTAAAAATAATTACAAAAATAAATTTTGCTACATATTTATACACTTCCAGTTCCCAATAAGAAGAAATAAAGAAAATATAAATTGCAATAAAAAAAGGATATTAATGCCAATAGGCATCCTTTATTTTTATGATTATTTTTATTTTCGGTTCCCAAAGAAATTAAGTTTATAAGGTGAAATTGAAATATGTATTTATAGTAACGTAAAATATTCTAAATCTGTTTTTAAAGTGAAATAGGAAGTAAAATATAATAAAAGGATTTTTTATGAGCTACATGTATACTTAGAAATAACAATTAAGTGTGTTAAGTTTTTTAATTAAAAATTTAAATTTATTAATTGAAGTTTTTAGGTTTAAATAGGGCTATACCTACTATGAAGTTAAGTCTATAGTCTAGTCTAGTGTGTAGCTGATAGTGTAGTCTATAGTCTAGTCTATATGCTAGTTTACAGTCTAGCTTTTAGTCTAGAGTCTAGTCTATAGTTTTGTATATATTGTAGTCTATACTATAGTCTAGTCTACAATCTAGTCTATAGTTTAGTATATAGTGTAGACTTTACTTTAGCCTATAGTCTAGTGTGTAGTCTAGTATATAGTCTAGTCTATAGTCTAGTCTATAGTCTATTCTGTAGTCTATTCTGTAGTCTAGTCTATAGTCTAGTCTATAGTCTAGTCTATAGTCTAGTCTATAGTCTAGTCTATAGTCTAGTCTATAGTCTAGTCTATAGTCTAGTCTATAGTCTAGTCTATAGTCTAGTCTATAGTCTAGTCTATAGTCTAGTCTATAGTCTAGTCTATAGTCTAGTCTATAGTCTAGTCTATAGTCTAGTCTATAGTCTAGTCTATAGTCTAGCCTATAGTCTAGTCTATATTCTAGTTCATTCAAGTCTATAATCTAGTCTTTAAACTAGTCTTATTTCGCAATTTTTTTCCTCTGTCCCCTATTCTGCTCTCGATCTCTGGTACTTATATGTGCCGACTATTGCTCTAGCTATTGCTATGGAACGAAGACCAATAACATGCAACAGCAAATGTTGGGAAACTAAGTAAGAAAAAAATGCATAAATAATATTTCTACTTAACTTGACTTTACTTTAAACTGTTATTGATATTGAAAATATAATCATGCACACACACACTTACAAATTTTCACATACAAGAACACATGTGTTCACTGCATTCCTTTTCACCCCCAAAACATATTATGAAAGTAAGATATTCAATATTTGAAAGGGGTTACAGCTGGGTGTTGATAAAAGTTATAACTGCATTAGTTAAAACAAACTTTCTAAAAAAGGGGTAGTTGCAGAATTACATATATACTTACACATTTTCATACATTTTAACTTGACAAAAATATGTATATTTATAAAAAAAAAAAAACTTCAAATAAAGCAAAAAGTAATTTTTTTCTGTAAATATTTATCCTAAAATGACTTTGTCATGAAATTGATAATTATTGCGTTTTTTGAAAAAGATTGCATAATTTATGAAAAAATGTTGTGGAAGGAAAAACTTTTCTTAATATTGAAATTATTAATTTGAGATAATAAGTGCAGAAATTTCGATTTTCATTAAGATTTAATTTGCTGCTGAAAAGAAGGTATTGCTTCTAGGTTCCAACAGGGTTCTGTAATAATATATAGCACGCCTTACCAATAATATATCCTTCAAAATTATGTAATTAAGATAAAGTTCGGAGAAAAATTGTTTTATTTTAGAATTTAAATTATTTTTTACAATTCTGCAGAGATCGCTAACAGATCTATTGTGAAAGTGAACAATTTAATAACTTTTACAAAAAATTATTAAAATATTTGAAATTCGATAAATTTACGCAGCAAAAACATGGTAATGACTTGGAATTGTAACCACTATACCATTAACAACTACCATACCAATGACTACTTCATATTGTTCTTATTATATGGAAGTATTTTAATAAAGTCTTATTAATAATATGTTATATAACTACATAAAAGCTGTATAATTTTTTCACATGATGTGCATTAACTGATTTTTGTTATTACTAGTAAGCGTTTGTGGATAGTATTTAAATTACATCACCGTCTTAAAATAATCACTTAAAATGCTATTAAGTAAGAAATTTTTAACATTATTACCATTACATGGTAATAAAGGTTTTTGCTGGGTATATGAAAGTCTTTTTTAGGATGGCTTTTAGCCCCCAGTTCTAAAAAGCGTAATTTATAGGTAGTTAGTTACGTAGGCAGTTAGTTAGTTAGTTAGTTAGTTAGTTAGTTAGTTAGTTAGTTAGTTAGTTACTTAGCTAGCTAGGTAGTTAGCTACTTAGCTAGTAAGTTAGTTCGTTTGTTTGTTAGTTAGCTGCTTTGCTAGTTAGTAAGTAAGTTAGTTAGTTAGTTAGTTAGTTAGTAAGCTAGTTAGTTATTTAGTTAGTAAGCTAGTTAGTTAGTTAGTTAGTTAGTTAGTTAGTTAGTTAGTTAGTTAGTTAGTTAGTTAGTTAGTTAGTTAGTTAGTTAGTTAGTTAGTTAGTTAGTTAGTTAGTTAGTTAGTTAGTTAGCTAGTAAGTTAGTTCGTTTGTTTGTTTGTTAGTTAGCTGGTTAGTAAGTTAGCTAGTTAGTTAGTAAGTTAGTTAGTTAGTTAGTTAGTTAGTTAGTTATTTAGTTAGTTAGTTAGTAAGTTAGTTAGTTAGTTAGTTAGTTAGTTAGTTAGTTAGTTAGTTAGTTAGTTAGTTAGTTAGTTAGTTAGTTAGTTAGTTAGTTATTTAGTTAGTTATTTAGTTAGTTAGTTAGTTAGTTAGTTAGTTAGTTAGTTAGTTAGTTAGTTAGTTAGTTCGTTAGATAGTTAGTTAGTTAGTTAGTTAGTTAGTTAGTTAGTTAGTTAGTTAGTTAGTTAGTTAGTTAGTTAGTTAGTTAGTTAGTTAATGTATTCACATATATCTACTTCTTTCTTAAATTATCTTTTCATCCCCTCAACTTTCATAGAAAACATATCACTTAGCATTAAATACTTCTTAATAGTTTTATTAGTCCATGTCTGCACTTGTGCAACATGTTGAAAACAAAAAAAAAAAGAAATCCTTAACACGAGATCTCGTGTTTTTTTTTTTTATAAAAAAAGAATATATTCCGAAATTCTGTACGCTGAGCTCATTACTTGAATTTATTTTGCACTTAACAAAATGTTTTATTGCCAAGTTGGGTTTCTCACACACACCAACATCATACTACTAAAACTTATAGAACAAACACAACTACAACCAGATATTTGGAGGTAAAACAAAAGAACGTAGAATGAAGAATTTTTTCAACATAATTTATTTTTATTTTTGGTAGAGGCAAATACCAGGATTTTATTGTTAATCCTTTAAGTGCCTACAGGATTTTATCGACATAATATCCATGTTTATATATAGAAAATTTTTTAGGAACAGAGTTGTTGGTTTGACATCTATAAAACGGTTTGCCAGAGACAGAATCTATTCCCTAGTTAATGTTGCAACAAGAGGGTTAAACGCCAAACGCACTCCTTTCCCCTAAAAACTCATGTTGCACAGTTGCAACATAAATGTTTATTGCTGTAAATAAGAAAAGTGTTGCATATTTAAATAAATGTTTACGATTATATTTGAATTGTTGGAGCAATGCAAATAAACATGTTAATTATTTTTTGCTTTACATTTTCTTGAACATTTATTTTATTTTTTATTTCACTCTAGAACTTTAAAGAATCAAAACTGTTTATAAAGAAGAAATGAAAGAAATACTGTAAAAACAAACAACTGCTATTATTTATAATATAAAATTGTTTTATTTTTTTTCTTGCAAGCATTTTTGTATTTAGTTCATTTACATGCCAAAGACACAATGTATCATATAAATAAAGCAGCTTAAGTTGTTAAAACAGCAGCAGCCGCAGCAGCAACAAGAACAAAACCAGCATATAAACTGCAGTAGAAAAACTAAAATCCTTAATATCCTTTTTAGGCATCGTGTTATCGTGTTTGCTATTGTTTGTTCTGCTGCTTGTATGAGTATTTGTGGGTGTTTGTGCATTAAGCCAATCTTAAATGGGTTCTCAGCTGTTGTAGCCTGAAATAATAATAATTTTTATATTTTTTAAAACCAAAGCCGTTTTAACCGATTATTTTATTTTAGTTTTTCTTTCTTCCTCACTCTCTTTCTTTCCCTCTTCGACTTGTTCATCTTAGCGACTATGAAGGCTCTGTAAAGAACATTTTAGAAATTGTTCATATAAAAATAAACATTTATATTGTGCAGCATATTATTTGTTGCATACTATTTCTTAAATATGTTTTTTACACTTACACTTCTTCGTTTTTTTAGTCATCACTACTAGTCGCAAATTGTATGTTTGACTTTCAAGAGGTTTTGTAATACAAGAAAATTAAGGTTGCTTAACTAATTATATAGGTTTTAATTAAATACCTTAATAATATATATACTAAAGTTCAGTCTAAAACATAGTCCATAACCAAGTATATTAACTAAAATCTAGTTTTCACTATAGTCCAGACTACAGACTAGACCAATCTAGACTGATCTTGACTAGAACAAAGACCACACTTTGGAATTCACTATAGACTAGAATATTGACTAAACTTTACACTAGACAACACACTAGGCTATATACTAGACTATAGAATAGGCATTATTTTAGACTATAGACTTGACTATAAATTAGGCTCCAGACCATACTAAAGACCAGACTACAGAATAGACTATAGGCTAACTTATAGACTAGAGTATAGACTAGACTATAGACTAGACTATAGACTAGACTATTGACTAAACTATAGGCTAAACTGTAGACTAGACTATAGACTAGACTATAGACTAGGCTATAGACAAGACTATAGACTAGACTATAGAATAAACTATAGACTACACTATAGACTAGACTCTAAACTAGACTATAGACTAGAGTATAGACTAGACTATAGAGTAGACTATAGACTAGACAATAGACTAGACTATAGACTAGACAAAAGACTAGACTATAGACTAGACTATAGACTAGACTATATACTAGACTATAGACTAGACTGTAGACTAGACTATAGACTAGACTGTAGACTAGACTATAGACTAGACTATAGACTAGACTATAGACTAGACTGTAGACTAGACTATAG
>NC_060954.1:52413480-52453115 GCF_022045245.1 Lucilia cuprina
CTAGTTCTGTTCTAGTTCTGTTCTAGTTCTGTTCTAGTTCTGTTCTAGTTCTGTTCTAGTTCTGTTCTAGTTCTGTTCTAGTTCTATTCTAGTTCTGTTTTAGTTATGCTCTAGTTCTGTAAAGAATTTAAAAAAATTTCTTTGAGTGTATTGAAAGCTTTGAAAATCATACAAGCAAATAACCACCTACATACTCAGAGCCTACAAGAACACATACATTTCAGCAGTAAAGGTTTGAGAATGAAAAAGAGAGAGTCGGTAGAATGAGAGTTTCATTACCATTTCACAATATTTACAACATGAAACATTTCATTTTATGGGTCTCGAAATGAACAAATGACGCTCGTGCCTTAAAGCAGGACATGCATACATTCACACACATAAAGACAAACACACACTTACACTCACATGCAAACCAACGAATAAACAAACAAAACGAAAAAAAAGTATCTGGATGAGGTTTCGGCTTACAAATATTGTCTTATAATACATATAAACGAATATACAAACAGACACACACATACAATAACTCATTCTCTCGTATTTTGTGCATTTATTCTAACCGAAATAAATATGTAGAAAAATACAAAAACGTACACAGCATTTTAGCAAAGAAAAAAGGAAAAATACAAACATCATTTTAGCTACATTTTAAATAAATATTTGCGATGGGGTATGAGTCAGATCAAGTGTATGTGAACAATGCGATATGTAGTATGCTGCAATCGTGGTAGAAAGGTAAAGTAAGTACTACATATACGAGTACTATAGAATTGTTGAGTCTACTAAAATATTTTGGCATTTTGCATAATTTATGAAACAGAATTCATGGTGTAAACACATGCACACACTTCTACACTCAAATAACAACTACAACTTTTCCCAAAAATGAAGTTGAAGTCAATACAACAACAGCAAGTACCTCATTCCTGCAACGATTAGGAACCAGAACAAAGAGGCATTTTAAACTAACCAAGTAAACTTGCAGAGAGCATCAGCATGTATCAAATCGAATTTAAGTATTGCTTTGGCAAATTGTGATGTTTACTCTAAAATAATTTTGTTTTTGCACTTTTCTTACCTTCAACTGCAGGCGGGCAGGCCACACAGGTGTTGAATAGTGTTAAGATGATGGCAAAGTAAACAAAGAAAAACGTTTTATATGTTTTTTGGAATCATTGGATAGTTTGGTTTTGTTATCCATATTATGACCAACTAAAAAATTTTGGGGTTTAAATTGAAATTATTAGGAAAAAGTGTAAATATTTGCAGGTTATTTAATTAACAAACTAACTAAAAAAACTAACTAACTAACTAACTAATTAACTAACTAAATAACTAACTAACTAACTAACTAACTAACTAACTAACTAACTAACTAACTAACTAACTAACTAACTAACTAACTAACTAACTAACTAACTAACTAACTAACTAAATAACTAACTAACTAACTAACTAACTAACTAACTAACTAACGAACTAACTAACTAGCTAACTAAATAACTAACTAACTAGCTAACTAACTAACTAACTTACTAACTAACTAACTAACTAACTAGCTAAGTAACTAACTAACTAACTAACTAACTAACTAACTAACTAACTAACTAACTAACTAACTAACTAACTAACTAAGTAACTAACTAACTAACTAACTAACTAACTAACTAACTAACTAACTAAAAACTAACTAACTAACTAACTAACTAAACTAAACTAACTAACTAACTAACTAACTAACTAACTAACTAACTAACTAACTCACTAACTAACTAACTAACTAACTAACTAACTAACTAACTAACTAACTAACTAACTAACTAACTAACTAACTAACTAACTAACTAACTAACTAACTAACTAACTAACTAACTAACTAACTAACTGACTAACTAACTAACTAACTAACTAACTAACTAACTAAATAACTAAATAACTAACTAACTAACTAACTAACTAACTAACTAACTAACTAACTAACTAACTAAATAACTAACTGACTAACTGACTAACTAACTAACTAACTAACTAACTAACTAACTAACTAGCTAACTAACTAACTAACTAACTAACTAACTAACTAACTAACTAACTAACTAACTAACTAACTAACTAACTAACTAACTAACTAACTAACTAACTAACTAACTAACTAACTAACTAACTAACTAACTAACTAACTAACTAACTAACTAACTAACTAACTAACTAACTAACTAACTAACTAACTAACTAACTAACTAGGTAGCTAACTAACTTACTAACTAACTAATTACTTTTTTAAACATTTTTATAAAAAAAGAAATTTTCTTAAAACTTTCTATAAAATGATTTTTTTTAATTATTGAAAATTTCTGGAAAGAGATTTTTTTAATATTTTTATAAAAAATCACAATTTCATGCAAAGAGAACAATTTTTGAAAATTTCCATAGAAAAGAAAATTTCCATAGAAAAGGAAAATTTTCATAAAATTTTCTGCAAAAAAAAAAAAAATTCAAAAATTTTCTATAAAATAAAATTTTTCAAAAATTTTCTATAAAATAAAATTATAAAGAAAATTCTATTAAAGAAAAAGATGTTGTTGTAAAATTTTCTGCAAAAGATAATTTTTTTTAAAGGGGTTTTAAAAAATAATTTATGAAAATTTTCATAAAATTTTCTAAAAAAAACTAAAAAAATTTCTATAAGAAGAAAAAATTTTTTTAAAAGTAGAAATTTTTGTAGAAATTTGTACAAAAAGAATATTTTTTTTTAAATTTCTATGGAAATAGAAAATATAGAAAAAAAGTTATTAAAGTGGAATGAAAGAAATTTTAATGCGGAATATTTTAGAGAAGGGTTTTAGATCTTAGGTTAATACTTATAATGTAATCGCTTTATAAAATTCGAAATTTTGAAAACATAGATAAACAATAGAATTATTATTAAAATTGTGGCCCTTTTTAATTTTAAAATGTTTGCTGCTTTTAACGTCTGTTGGTCCCCTTTTATGGCAATTTTTTTTTACAATATTTATTTCATGCCCTTTTTTTTGCATCTAGAAATAAATATAAATTTCGGTCAGTTACTTGCAGCAAAATTGTATTTATTGGTTGATTTTTTTTTGTTTTTACCTTATCGTAGCCACAACAAACAACTTCATTTTGTATTTAATAGTTTTCTACACTTGAACCATTTAGTGTTTTGAAAATTTACGTCTTTGAAGGGCAAAATTTGTTTGGAAATTTATGTGACACTTTAGATGCAATTGATCAAATTAAATAAACATGAATTTGCAACAGAATGCAGAAGAGGGTTTAAGAAATATATCAGGGAATTTAAATAAATTTCAAACAATAAAAAGTGTTAAAAAACATTTTTATGTTTAAAATATGCAGGTTTCTTAAGAGTGTAGAATATTTATGGTTTTAACTTATTAATTTAAAACTATTTGCTATAGAAAGTTAAATTGTTAATTTTTTATATAAATTAACCATTTGAAATCTGTCGTGCACCTACTTGATATATAAATACAACTTTTGTCATTCTTTCAACATTGAAAGGAAATGTTCATATAAACTGACAGATATCGGAAGTTATTGTAAAACTTGTTTCTGTAACCAATGTAGCAGTTATAGTATATTGGCTCTGTTGTATTTGCCACAAATGAAAACTTGTTAAAACCGCAACAGAAAGTTGTTTTTTTTGTTGTTGTTGTTGCTGTTTTATAAAATAAAAGAATTTACAAAAGTTTTATCGGCTCATATATATGCAAAAGAAAATGTTAAAAAAATAAATATTTAAATTTACATTTACGTATGTAAATGGGTCTTTCCATTCAAAATGCTACGCTTTTTGTTTAGGTCCACTGAGGGGATGAAAACTACAACTCGCAAGATCACTTACACTAGAGCTAATACAACAACTTAAACAATTTATAAGAATTAGTTATATATATCAACGCCCGATATTTTAATGAATCAAAAACAGAAATATCAAAATAAAAGAAAAATTACATGAATAACAAACATTTTCATTAAAATATAAAATAACTCTTACACGCAATCACAGTGCGGTAAATATAATAATGAACACTTGCTTCAGACAAAACAAAATGAATTGCTGGTCTTTAAAAACTGTTTTAAAAGAAGTGAACTTTATCTCTCAAAAGCTTTTAAATTTAAATTTGAAAAAGGCATACAATAGTGTTTATGGACTTCTGCGGAAAACAATGCTTTTAAATGAATTTCCTACACTGTTATAACATTTATGTAACCATTTATTCATACACTCTTTTAGAATGGTGTTTGTTATGCAAATATATAGGGACATCTTTTTGTGTTTTTTATTATTATTGTCATTCATATGTGAACGCAATTTACAGGTAAAATAAAACATGTTATACTCATTTACTTTAACAGTGTTTTAACTCACAAATGCAAGGTTTACAAGGAAGTTTTTTTATTTGTTAATCAATTGTTTGGTCTTTTCACTGGTCATGGATTAGCCTACCGACTAGTCTCTGGAATAGACTATGGATCTGTTCTATGGAGTAGTCTATGGAGTAGATTATGAACTAGTCTATTGAATAGACTAGGGACTGGTGAGTAGACTAGTCTATTAAATAGACTAGGGACTGGTCAGTAGACTAGTCTATTGAATAAACTAGGGACTGATCAGTAGACTAGTCTATTGAATAGACTATGGGGCTGATCAGTAGACTCGTCTATTGACTAGCTTATGGACTAGTGAATGGAATTTTCACTTGACTTGTCTATGGACTAGTCTGTTGACTAGCCTATGAATTAGTCTTTTGCTTAGCCTAGGGACTAACATATGAACTAATCCCTATACTATTCTCTGTACTAGCTTATGGACTATGGAGTAATATATGGAATATTGACTATAGCCTAGTCTATATACTTGTCTATGGATTAGATTGTGATCTAGTCTATTGATTAGCCTATAGCATAGTCAGTAGGCTAGTCTATTGACTAGCCTATCGACTAGTCTGTGGACTAATCTACTAATCTTTTGATTAGTCTATGGACTAGTATATTGACTAGTCTATGGACTAATCTATCGACAAGCCTATTGACTGATCTATTGATTATCCCATATACAAGTCTATAGCCTTTTGAATGATCAGTGAATTGATCTACGGACAAGTCTATAAAATAGTTTATGTACTCTACGATAAACTAGTGTATGAAATAGTCTATTGACTAATCTTTGGACTAGTCTATTAACTATTCTACTGACTATTCTATGGAATAGTGTATTGACTAGCCTATAACCAAGTTTACTGACTAGCTTATGGATCAGTCTATCGATTACTCTATGGACTAGTCTATTGACTAGCTATGAACCAGTCTAGGGACTAGTCTATTGACTAGTTTATAGCCTAGTCTGTGGACTAATATATTGGCTAATCTATTGACTAATCTATTGACTAGCCTATGGACTAGTCTACTGACTAGTCTATGGACTAATCTATCGACAAGCCTATTGACTGATCTATGGATTATCCCATATACAAGTCTATAGCCTATTGACTGGTCAGTGTACTGGTCTACGGACAAGTCTATAAAGTTGTTTATGTAGTCTACGATGAATTAGTGTATGAAATATTCTATTGATTAATCTTTGGACTAGTCTATTACCTATTCTACTGATTAGCCTATGGACTATTCTATGGAATAGTGTATTGACTATCCCATGACCAAGTCTACTGACTAGCCCATGGATCAGTCTATCGATTACCCTATGGACTAGTCTGTCGACTTTAATATGAATTTGTCTATTGACTAGCCTAGGTAGTAGTCAATGGAAGAGGCTATTGACTATCCTAGGGACTAGCCAATGGATTAGTCTATTGACTAGTAGTAGTCAATGGAAGAGGCTATCGACTAGCCTATTTACTAGTCTATTGACTAGCCTACGGTTTTGTATATGACTATGCTATGGACTAATCTATTGACTAACCTATGGAGTAGCTTATAGACTAGACTATGAACTAGTTTATTGACTAGCCTATGGACTAGTCTATCGACTATTCTATGAACTAGTCTGTCGACTGTCGTACGAACTAGTTTATTGACTAGCCTAAGGACTAATCTATCGACTAGCCTATGAAACAGTCTATTGAACAGACTAAGAACTAGTCTATAGACGAACCTAAGAACTAGTAAGTAGACTAGTCTATTGACTGGTTTATGGACTAGTAAATACAATATTCTATCCACTAGCTTATGGACTAGTGTATTGACTAGCCTTTTAACTAGTTTATTCTAAGAACTAGTCTAGTCTATAATTAAGTCTATTAGTTAGTATATGAACAATTTTATTGATTATATACTACTTTATATATTTTCAGTTAGCACTCTTTGGAAGTAAATGATCATTATGTACATTTACATGTGTTTTTGTGTTCTAACTAGAAACCTTGCATATTGAAATGTATAACAATAGCAACAACAGAAATGCATACATATTCGCATATAAGATTTGAATGAATGAATAAATGTACAAAATATTATTATCAGTTTGTTATTGAAATCTCTCAAAGGAAACAACGTCAAACTTTTTAATGTTATCAATACATAAAGTGCACAATGGGTAAAAATTTTAAAATAATTAAAGGATTCAAATGACTTTAGTAGAAATTAAAACTAGAGAAAGTATTTTGGAATTTAGAAATGACAATAACACATCTAATTGAAAAAGGTCTTTCGATTAGAACATTTACATTTAAACTTCATTCTAAGGCCATTCAGGCTTAACTAAAATGTCTTTAAACATTTAGAAATTGTACATATATATTCCCTCTTCCCCATAGTGCAGCAGCAGTAGAGGAGTTTATTTGAGTATATGCGTTACATTAACACACCGTGTATACTCAATGCATTTGTATTTTTTATTCATAAATACATTTATGATTTTGGTTTAAAAACTTTTGCTTTTGTTTTCTAGTTTTATGTTTTGTACAAAGAAAACTTTATTCATTTGTTTAGTTTCTAGTTATTTTTTTTTGTATTTTTCTACACACCTACACACTTTATTATGTTTGAGGCAGAGATTTCTTTTCAAAAGTGAGTGAAAGCAAAAGATGGCATAAAACGGGTATAGTTAGAAAATGCTGAATTTTGTCGAATTAAAGTAAAGATTATTAAATTTAAAATTTCATAAAATGCTATAAAAGATTTGCACTATGGCACAAAATATATCTCATATATTTAAATTTCTGAAATGGCAAATAACTAGTGAAAATACGGTTCCTTTATAACTTGCATTTCAAAACATTTCTGTAATTAAGCCAATTAACTCTCAATTATGAAATAACCTATAGGATAAAGGTACTTTAAACAACAAAAATACAAAAAAATAAAAAACTTAAAACAATAATTCTATTTAACACTTTGCAAACTATACCTGTTGAGTATCGTGTGAAAATCTCATATATACACACTTCGAAAAAAACAACAACAATAATTCAACCAACCACTTTGCCTCGACAGCTTCAACAACAAATTAAAAAAAAAAAATACAACAAAAACTTTTTCTTTTTGTTTTATACTGTTGGTTGCTTTTAATACAATTGTTTCTTGTTATTGTTTGATTTTCATGATTTCATTATTGAAAACACAAGTTCTTAATTCAATTTAATATGAATGTAAGTGTCTGTGTGTGTGATTTCAGAAATAAAATCTGTTAAATTTTATTGGCATTAAATGCAATTTAATAATTTAAAATCATGAATCATGATCAAAAATCTAACAAGACGTATGAGTTTTGTTTAATACACATATTTATTTATCATACGTAGTGTGTAACTGGATAGAAACATAGTGTTAGAAAGGCCATTACAATTTCAATATAATAATGTATTTATAAACACTCAATGCTAGTCTATAGTCTAGTCCATAGATTAGCCTATAGTCTAGTTTGTAGTTTAGTATATAGTCTAGTCTATAGACTAGTCTATAGTCTAGTCTATAGTCTAGTCTATAGTCTAGTCTATAGTCTAGTCCATAGTCTAGTCTATAGTCTAGTCCATAGTCTAGTTTATAGTCTAGTCTATAGTCTAGTCTATAGTCTAGTCTATAGTCTAGTCTATAGTCTAGTCTATAGCCTAGTCTATAGTCTAGTCTATAGTCTAGTCTATAGTCTAGTCTATAGTCTAGTCTATAGTCTAGTCTATAGTCAAGTCTATAGTCTAGTCTATAGTCTAGTCTATAGTCTAATCTATAGTCTAGTCTATAGTCTAGTCTATAGTCTAATCTCAACTGCGTCGTCAAACTGCAGATGATTAATTAAATATAGTCTAGTCTATAGTCTATTCTATAGTCTGGTGTATAGTCTAGTCTATAGTCTAGTCTAGTCTATAGTCTAGTCTAGACTATAGTCTAGTCTATAGTCTAGTCTATAGTCTAGTCTATAGTCTAGTCTATAGTCTAGTCTATAGTCTAGTCTATAGTCTAGTCTATAGTCTAGTCTATAGTCTAGTCTATAGTCTAGTCTATAGTCTAGTCTATAGTCTAGTCTATAGTCTAGTCTATAGTCTAGTCTATAGTCTAGTCTATAGTCTAGTCTATAGTCTAGTATATAGTATAGTCTATAGTCTACTCTATAGTATAGTCTATAGTATAGTATATAGTCTAGTCTATAGTATATAGTCTATTCTATAGTCTAGTCTATAGCAACTTCCGTTTTGTGCACACTCTAATGTATAAGACGTTAGAAAATTTAGTCTTGCTTGGGGCTCACTCTAATGTATAAGACTTTAGAAAATGTTGTCTCTTTTGGGGCCCACCCTTATGTATAAAATTTTAGTTTATTTTTAACAAAAATCAAATAATTTTATTCAAACTTCAAGCAAATAATGAAATTCTTTTATATTTTTACAATATTTTGTGTTATTTTTATAATAGTCCTTATTTTGGTTAATTCCATCGAGGCTGGGATTTACAATAAAAGGACCATGCCTTATTTAAAAACATATCACCTTGAAGCTCCGTTAATTAAAGACAATTCGCAAAGTTCATTAATTTTTCTCAGAGAAAATGAGAATTATGGTGAACGAAAGCGTCGTCAAACTGCAGATGATTCATTAAATATTATTCCACAACATCTGGTTAATGAAAATATCGATTTGGAATCTTTGTTAGCAGATTATGAAACAGATTATGCTAAACCTATTAGATTTGAGCAAGAAATTAAAAGAACTTCCCAAATAGGAAATCTGAAGCATGAGCCTCAAAAAATATCTAGACAAATTTCTGTTCTCGATCATGAAGCAAATCTGAGGAAAAATTCTGAAGAGGAAAATGAGAATAGTATTGAAGATAAAGAAGAATCGAGAATATCTGATAGTTTTAAAGAAAAAGCTAATGATAAAACATATAATGGTGATTACAAATTTAAAAAGAATGATGAGTCTCGCAATCGAAATGCAATAAATGATAAGTTAAATTTATATAAAAGTATTCTAAATGACGATCAATTGATAAATTCCAAACAGACTGCCTGCTGTTCGAATTCCGATTTAAGCAGTTGCCAACATTGTTCCCAACACGTTGAAGGAGGAGCTTTAGCAAATCGTTTTGTTAAAAGTAAAAATAATTTGAAGGTAAATAACAATCAGCCTTCGCAAATGGATGTTAAAACGAAATCAAAAGATTTTAGTTTCAAATCCCACAAGCCTTTTAAAAATCAAGAAGATAAGGACGATGATGATGAGCAGGATGAGGATCAGGAACATTTAAATCCTCTAAAGAATCCAACAGCTGTTCTAAAAAGTCCTAAACAAGAAATACAAAATTCGAATTTAACTTCGTATAATGACTCGAATTTTACTTCACCTAAGAAAAATTCAGAAACTATGAATCAGAAAGATAAAACCTTAATGTGGAACTCTTATCAAACTTTAAATGATGATCAGTTAGAAAATGCCAAAAATAATCTCTCCCATGAGGCCAACTATAAGCTCTCAAAAACTGAACAGGATGCGTCGGAGAAGAAAAAAGATTTCTCCTGGAAATGGGGTATATTCAAGAGATCACATCAATTTAATCCCATGAATGAGATCAAACTAAAGACCAGTAGTCGTCTGATGAAAAAAGGTTTTGGTGCATCTTTGCCTAGTTATTCTCTGGGAGAGACACGCAAAGAGTTGATGATTGAAAATATGTTGAGGAAAAAGGAAAAGCTTTTGCAGTTGGAGAAAGAAGGCAAATGGGATGTTGATAATGTGAAAAGTTTAAAGAAGTCCTTTGGAGATGATGTTATGGAGCCTTATGATCAGTTAGATGATTTAGTAAATAAGCCTTTAGAATCGGATCTAGGTTCAATAGTACAAAAATATCGGGTTTATGATAGACAGAAGAGAATGAGTAATGATATCGAAAGATTTAAAAGAGAGGCAAGAGGGGAAAATGTTGAGAAATTAAAGAAAAAGCTCTTGAAAGTTGAAGAGCCAAAAGCTAAAGATCTCTACTTAAATGGTAATATGGAATCATGGAGATCGATAAAGGATATGAAAGGTTATGCAAAAAATGAAACTGATATAAAGTCTGCTAAAGGTAAGCCTGTTCGAAACAACACAAAAAGCTATAAAAAAGCTTTAAGTTCTAAAAATATTTTCGCCAAACATACAAGTGAAAGTCGACCATTACAGCTTTTGAAACAAGTAAATAAACATGATTTCAAATTAAACAACTTTCAAGCTTTAAGCTCTTTACAAAATAAAAAAGCTTATGTTTCTAATACTACATATTTTCAGCCATTACAAAGAAGAAAACGTTCCTTACAACTAGAAACATCTACAAAAGCTTTTAGCACCAATGAAACCCAAAAGCTCTTTTCAAATGCACCTGAGAAAGCTAATTTTTCAGCTAATACTTTTAAGCTTGCCAAGCGGCATAATTCCTTAAAAGCTTTACATTCTAAAAATAATAAAAATTTTGCAAAGCAGCAAGCTTTTAATGTTAAAAGTTATAAGAAGCTTTTAAAGCATACACAAATGGTAGCGAATGACGATGTGAAAGAGAATAATAATCTTAAAAATGACCTTAACAGAGGACATGTTAAAAAATTATATAAAAAAGCTGTGGATTTAAAAAAGCCCTTAAAAGCTTTGGCTTCAAATACTTTGGCAAAAACTAGCAAAAGCACTAAAAGTCAAACAATCAATAAAAGTTTTCCAAAAGTATCCAACAAAAGCTTTTCCAAATATTTATTAAAAAAATTTTCCAAAAATAAAAGCTTTTCTCAAAAGCTTTTGAGCCATAAACAATTTAATTTTATGAATAATGTTCATAAGATTTCTGCAGTTAAGAAAAGTAGTTTAGAAAAATGTCCTGCTAATGATTTAAAAGCTTTTAGAGAAGCTAACCCAAGCTTTTTTGCGGAAAAAGCTGAAACTGATAGTACAACGAAAAAATACTTTAATAAAAGCAAAACTGATTTAACAATAATGAAAGAGAAAAACTTGCATGTTAACAATGGCAACGAAAGCTTTTATAGAGAGACTAACCAAAGCTTTTTTGCAGAAAAAGCTGATAATACAACGAAACAAAGCTTTAATAAAGGCCAAACTGAATTAACAATAATGAGAGAGAAAAACTTGCATGTTAATAATAGCAATAGCAACGAAAGCTTTTTTGATAAATATCAGGAAAACTTGAATACGACTGAAGAAGGTTTGTTAAAGAAAAGCTTGATAAAAAGATTTAAACCTAAAAAAGGTTTTGAGGGATCAGTTACAAACAACTTTAAAAACTTCAAGAGAAATTTGCATATTAATGGATCCACGAAATCTAACCAAAGCTTTAAGCGCTCAAAACGTTCTTTAAAAACAAATCCTTTGGAAAATGACATAAAGTCTGAAACTTCTTACTACAAGGATTTATACAAACCACAATTCAATTCGGATTATGTAAATACAAAGCTTTTAAAATCAAATCCAGAAAATGAATTTTCAAACTCTCGGCAGGTTTTCCAAAATGAGGAACTAAAAAGGAATCTAAATGAAGATTTCGATTTTACATTTAATAGAGAAAAATTTGCAAACCTAAATGACAGAGACTTGGCATTGCAAAAGTTCAGCGATATAAATTTCAATAAGTTGTGGCAACAGGATAAATCTCATAAAAGTGAAAAACCTTTAATAAAACCTAAAATGAGAAAAAATAACCCCAAACAATGGCAACATAAAACTCAAAATAAAAGACAAAATATTGCTTATAACAAAAACAATATCAATAACGACATCACCGGAAATCTAAAATTAGATGATTTCCCTTTGAAAGTTCAATTGTTAAAAGATAAATATTTAAATGATTTAGAAAATTTTAATAAAAATTACAAATTCAATGAAAATCATTTCACTTGGCCACAAACAAATTTCAAAAACTATATCAGTCCTATAGACAATTCTACCGAAATGTTAACCACAACTACAGAAGATGCTAAAAATCTAACATTAGAATTGCGTAATGAGATTTTAAATTGTAAAGCTTTTGCCAGTTTAGAGGAATTTCTAAAGTCTTTACCGCAAAATATAACAAATTCCCTGTTTAATCCTCAAACCGAACTTAACTCTAGTACGGAAAAAATTGAAATGGATATAAATACTCAAGTCATAACAGAAACCTCAACCATTTCAACGCCCACAGTTGTAGATTCCACTATAATTTGTACAAGTACTGAAGAAGTGGAAACTACTCCCGCAGAAGTCATTGAAGATAACACACAATGCACTGAAGTCGATTATGAGGAAATTACTGAATGTAATTCGGAAGAGAATTTAGATGAAACTTCTACAGAATCTGTCTCGGATTCCGTGACTGAGGAGGTTTTACCAAACACAACCTGTGCGGCTGAAAACGATGTCAAATTAAATATTTCCATTAACGCCAATGTACATGGTAGTCTTAAGACAAATAATTTCTGTGGTAATGGTTCATTTAATGTTGTACCCGGTTTGAAAGATGATCGTCTTAGACGTGGAGTTTTTAGTGATATTTCGGAAAATTTTCAAAAGAGAAAATGTGCTGAAATACCAACTCAAAAGCCGTAGTAAGTATTTTAATTAAATTTAAGTATTTTCTTTATTAAAGCTTCATGGCATTTCCTTAATATAATTTTGCTCAAAAAGCTTGGTTACATAAAAATGAATTTACGAAAGTTAAAAGCTAAAAGTCTCTCCTGAAAAGCTTTTATATTAGAAGCGTAAAAAGCAAATATATTTATATAAACAGTATTAACAAACAGTAACATTAAATGCTTGAAAATAGAAGCTTTCATACAAATGAGCTAAACAAAAAGCTTTCATACAAATATTTTTACTTAAAAATCTGTAATTCAAAAGCTTTAACATAAAAATCTTTTTATATAAAAGCTTTAAAAAGGCTTTTACACAAAAAGCTCTAACAAAAAAGCTTTCAAAAGTTTTCATACAAAAGCTTCAATAAAAAAGCTTTAATATAAAAGCTTTTAGAAAGAAAACCTTTAATATAAAAGCTTTTAGAAAAAAGCTTTAATATAAAAGCTTTTAGAAAAAAGCTTAAATATAAAAGCTTTTAGAAAGAAAACCTTTAATATAAAAGCTTTAAAAAAAGCTTTAATATAAAAGCTTTCTTAAATATAAAAGCTTTAAAATAAAATTTTAAATATAAAAGCTTTAAAATAAAAGCTTTTGTAAAAAAGCTTTAAAATAAAAGCTTTCGTAAAAAAGCTCTAATAAAAAATATTAAAAAAAGCTTTCAAACAAAAGCTTTATCATAAAAACTTTAACATAAAAGCTTTTACATAAAAGGCTCTCATACAAAAGCAGTAAAAAGTTTTCATACAAAAGCTTCAATAAAAAAACTTTCATACAAAGGCTTCAATACAATAGCTTCAGTGCTTTTTTGCAAAAGCTTTAACAAAAACTCTTTTATATAAAATTTTATGTTTATACAAAACGTGTATTAAACAGCTTTTAAATATGTATAATGCTTACTTATAAAGTTTTATATAAAGAAGAAAAAAACGTTTTTTGTTAAAAGCTTTCATATAAAGCCTTTTATATACAAAAGTTTTCTTAAAAAAATCTTTCCTAAAAATCTATATGAAAAAGTTTTTAAACAAAAAGTTTATTTAAATAAAATTTTTATTGAAAGCTTTCTTGTAAAATTTTTCAGACCATTTTAAAAAATTTTGAAACATTGCTTTGCATTTAGTTTTTAAGAAAAAAGTTTTAAGAAGTTTTTTTTTTTACAAAATTGTTTCTCCGTTATACCAAAAAAAGCTTTTGATTGTAATATTTGCTTTGAGCTTGACCGTATTTTGACGCTATAAATTGATTTTTTTTGTAAAAAACAAGCGTTTTTGGAAAAAAATTAAAAATGTTTAAATGAAAAAAAGCTTTCTGGAAACACTTTTTTATAAAAAGCTTTCATTATCATTTTATTTTCATAAAATCTGTTATATAAAAATATGTCATTAAAAAACCTAAATATAGAAAGTTTTATATAGAAGTTTTCTTATATTGAGCTTTAATATTCTTAATACAATTTTTTAAAAAAAGTTTTCGTAAACAGCTTTTTTATAAAATCTCTTATATAAAAAAGTTTCATCAAAAAGCTTTTATATAGGAGGCTTTATATAAAAGCTTTCTTATATTAAGATTTTATATCAAAAGAAGATTTTTTTAATTTCTTGCTTTACAGAATTTATATAAAAACTTTCTTAAGCTGTTTTTACAAAGAAGCTATTGCGTAAAAAGATTTATATAGAGAAGTTTGAAAAAAAAAACTTTTTGGAAGAGCTTTTATATGAAATTATTTATTAAACATATTATATATTGAAAGTATATCTTTTATAGAATTTCTTATAAAACAATTTATTAAAAAATGTTCTCGTATTAAAAGCTTTCATATTGAAAGCTCTTGTCCACAGTACTTTAATGAATAGTTTTGGATGATAAGCTTATTTAAAAGGCTTTTCTAGAAAGAAAGCTTTTACATTTTTTTATTTTCTCAAAAATTTATTAAATGTCTGATTATTTAATTAAAATCTTTTGCTACAGCGATACAGAAGACAATAACGATATTAATGACTTAATATCCGGTAAATATTCAAATAACGTTGTCAAAAACATATTCAAAACTGTACAGGAAAGTCATGATTTAAAAGCTTTATGGCCTAGTTTGAAACGTAACCAACCAAGAGAAACTACTACAGAAGCAAATATATCTTTTATAGAATTTCTTATAAAACAATTTATTAAAAAATGTTCTCGTATTAAAAGCTTTCATATTGAAAGCACTTGTCCACAATACTTTAATGAATAGTTTTGGATGATAAGCTTATTTGAAAGGCTTTTCTAGAAAGAAAGCTTTTACATTTTTTATTTTCTCAAAAATTTATTAAATGTCTGATTATTTAATTAAAATCTTTTGCTACAGCGATACAGAAGACAATAACGATATTAATGACTTAATATCCGGTAAATATTCAAATAACGTTGTCAAAAACATATTCAAAACTGTACAGGAAAGTCCTGATTTAAAAGCTTTATGGCCTAGTTTGAAACGTAACCAACCAAGAGAAACTACTACAGAAGCAAATTTTTTTGCCATAAGAAACGAGGTAATTCAAAATTACCCAAAAAAACTTTATAAAATAATAACATTTTGTTTGTTTTAAAGAAAAATGAAAAAGTTTTAGAGAACTCTGAAAAGCTTTTGGCTCAAGTAATGTCCTCTATTAATACGATTATCGAGTCGCAAGCTAGATCTCATGCTTGTGTGCCATTAAGACCTGATTTACAAGAATTCTATAATATGATTATACAATCTCGCCGAGAACAGGATATGGTAAGAGAAAAACGTCATCTTAATCGTTTACACAAAAGAGAAGATTTCAGTTACAACAAGCATTTAATAGATTCCAAAGAAATTGAGCAAGAAAGGAGTAAAGTGAAAAAGTTACTTAAAAATGAGAATCAAAAGATGGGAAGAAGAGAGGATCTCCTTCAGAATTTATCAATTTTACAACAGCTGCAGGATAAAGAAAAGAGACAAAAGCTTAAGCAGAAGGGAAGTGAACAACAGGCTTCACATTTGAGTGGGAAGACAAGAAAAAGCTTACAGACGCATTATACTGCTGAATTTTTGAAATTGTTAAAAGCTGTTGAGTTTTATAAGGACATTTCTGAGGGACTAATTTAAGTTTTATTTTCTGATTATATAAAACTTTTATATATTTGAAAAGCTTTTTTTTTTCTAAGAAATTTTACTTTATTTTTTATTTTATTTATGAAAATTAATAAATTGTTAAGAAAATATGTATAAATTTCGAATTTCTTCTAGAGGTTTAAGACACTTATAGATCCATGATTTTGTTTTTTTTTTAATTCAGCCTGATTTGACTAGATATGCAAAAAAGTATACAATAAATAAAAAGCTTTTTGCAAACAAATTTTTCAAGATTTTCGATAAAGAAATATTTGATTAAAAAACTCCCCCTTTAAAAGTCATCATCTTTTTTATTAATGTGTTCTCTGTAGAGAAATGAATAAACACAATAAAATTATAATATTTCTATACATAAACAAAACAATACTTATGACATGTTTTGCTACATAAACAAAATATTTATCCGTATTTATAATCAAGACAAACTTCACCCTCACATTAACAATTTAATCCCCCTCCAACTCATACTGGTATCAATATAATTTGAACTTTTAAAACTTTTCAGATTCGCATTTAAACGCACATTTACACACACATGTTGAAATCATAAAAAGTATGATTTTTGTTTTGTTGTTATTGTTTTATGTGATTTTAACTAAATGAAAAATCTAATGTGAGAAGTGAAAAACTTTTCGCATTCAATGAAAAATTTACAATTGGAAACAGTTTCTTGCTGTTGCTCTTAGTCGGCGTATATTGCATTAAAACAATATTAAATAAGTATTAAAAACGTTTAAATAAATTATGTTTTAGGTGGAGGGGGGGAAAAGAGAGAGTTGTTAAAATGTGTATTAAATAATGTTGACACGAGGGAAAGGTGTATTTTATAGAATAGGTAACAAGTTTACTACAATTATTGACGAGTTTAGAGGAAAGTTTTAAAAGTAACTAACTAAATGACTAACTGACTAACTGACTGACTGACTAACTAACTAAGTAACTAACTAACTAACTAACTAACTAACTAACTAACTAACTAACTAACTAACTAACTAACTAATAAATAATAAAACTTTAGTTTACAGAAACATTTTCGAAAAAAGTTTTCTCTTCTAGTGAAGAAAGTATTATCTTCTTTCCAAGAATGCTTTCTCTTATATTCTGTGTATAAAACTATTCAAAGAAAATTTTCTCTATT
This sequence comes from Lucilia cuprina, assembly GCF_022045245.1. Lineage (NCBI taxonomy): Eukaryota > Metazoa > Arthropoda > Insecta > Diptera > Calliphoridae > Lucilia > Lucilia cuprina. The sequence goes on from NC_060954.1 coordinate 52,430,843, forward strand.
AAAATTTTTTATAAGAAAGCATTGTCTTCCTATAATAAGAAAGCATTGTCTTCTATAATCAAAAAAGCTTCTTTTAAAAAAAATACACAAAAGCCTTTTAGTTAGAAAAAAACGTATATATAATTTTTATTTAAAGAAAAATCTTCAATAGAAAAGCTCCTCTGTTCAAATATAATTTTCAATCTACACTCGTAAAAATAAATATTTCGTTAGTTTTTTTTTTAATTTTCTCTTGCAAAACTTTTACAATGAATATGTTCATTTTATGATGCTTTTTAAAACACAGCCGCTCTGTGATTTCATAATTATAATTATTACTATATGAACTTTATTACATAATATTTAACACCCTTTACACTTTTAGTCGACCCCCCACTACTAAATAATCATTTATACAAATACTAACGAGTTTTAAGAATTTTTCTTTTTTTTTTTTAATACGAATACATATTTCGTAGTTGAATTTATGATTATTTGTTGTAAAATTTAGCTTATGAATGAATTGTTATTGTTTCAGATTCATTTAATTGTTTTCATTTAGTAAAAGATAAACTTTTACTTAACGAAATGCGAAATGTTTTAATAAATTAAAACTGTTTCTATGATGGTATTAATAGAAAATTATTTATGTAAATTAAAATATTTTATAGCAGTTAGAACTTTTTTATAAATTTAGGATTTTATTATATAAACATTAAAATTTTATTTAGAAAAAACATAGTTTAAAACTGAACTAGAACTGAACTAGAACTGAACTAGAACTGAACTAGAACTGAACTAGAACTGAACTAGAACTGAACTAGAACTGAACTAGAACTGAACTAGAACTGAACTAGAACTGAACTAGAACTGAACTAGAACTGAACTAGAACTGAACTAGAGCTGAACTAGAACTGAACTAGAACTGAACTAGAACTGAACTAGAACTGAACTAGAACTGAACTAGAACTTAACTAGAACTGAACTAGAACTGAACTAGAACTGAACTAGAATTGAACTAGAACTGAACTAGAACTGAACTAGAACTGAACTAGAACTGAACTAGAACTGAACTAGAACTGAACTAGAACTGAACTAGAACTGAACTAGAACTGAACTAGAACTGAACTAGAACTGAACTAGAACTGAACTAGAACTGAACTAGAACTGAACTAGAACTGAACTAGAACTGAACTAGAACTGAACTAGAACTGAACTAGAACTGAACTAGAACTGAACTAGAACTGAACTAGAACTGAACTAGAACTGAACTAGAACTGAACTAGAACTGAACTAGAACTGAACTAGAACTGAACTAGAACTGAACTAGAACTGAACTAGAACTGAACTAGAACTGAACTAGAACTGAACTAGAACTGAACTAGAACTGAACTAGAACTGAACTAGAACTGAACTAGAACTGAACTAGAACTGAACTAGAACTGAACTAGAACTGAACTAGAACTGAACTAGAACTGACTAGAACTGAACTAGAACTGAACTAGAACTGAACTAGAACTGAACTAGAACTGAACTAGAACTGAACTAGAACTGAACTAGAACTGAACTAGAACTGAACTAGAACTGAACTAGAACTGAACTAGAACTGAACTAGAACTGAACTAGAACTGAACTAGAACTGAACTAGAACTGAACTAGAACTGAACTAGAACTGAACTAGAACTGAACTAGAACTGAACTAGAACTGAACTAGAACTGAACTAGAACTGAACTAGAACTGAACTAGAACTGAACTAGAACTGAACTAGAACTGAACTAGAACTGAACTAGAACTGAACTAGAACTGAACTAGAACTGAACTAGAACTGAACTAGAACTGAACTAGAACTGAACTAGAACTGAACTAGAACTGAACTAGAACTGAACTAGAACTGAACTAGAACTGAACTAGAACTGAACTAGAACTGAACTAGAACTGAACTAGAACTGAACTAGAACTGAACTAGAACTGAACTAGAACTGAACTAGAACTGAACTAGAACTGAACTAGAACTGAACTAGAACTGAACTAGAACTGAACTAGAACTGAACTAGAACTGAACTAGAACTGAACTAGAACTGAACTAGAACTGAACTAAAACTGAACTAGAACTGAACTGAATGAAACTGAACTAGAACTGAACTAGAACTGAACTAGAACTGAACTAGAACTGAACTAGAACTGAACTAGAACTGAACTAGAACTGAACTAGAACTGAACTAGAACTGAACTAGAACTGAACTAGAACTGAACTAGAACTGAACTAGAACTGAACTAGAACTGAACTAGAACTGAACTAGAACTGAACTAGAACTGAACTAGAACTGAACTAGAACTGAACTAGAACTGAACTAGAACTGAACTAGAACTGAACTAGAACTGAACTAGAACTGAACTAGAACTGAACTAGAACTGAACTAGAACTGAACTAGAACTGAACTGAACTAGAACTGGACTAGAACTGAACTAGAACTGAACTAGAACTGAACTAAAACTGAACTAGAACTGAACTAGAACTGAACTAGAACTGAACTAGAACTGAACTACAACTGAACTAAAACTGAACCTGAACTGTTGTTAAGTATTTAATTCATTTAAATCAAAATTTAAATTTACATAAAATATCCACTGATTATAGACTAAAGCTTTCACATTGACAACTTCATTTGGAATACCAAATGAAGGCATGACGCAAAAATAAAAAAAAAAAAACAAAAAATCGCCAACAATGATGTACTCGAAAATCTAATACATGTCAAAATTTGACATCTTAAACATTTGCACTAAACTACATTGTCTTTAACATTTTTCCTTTAGTTTCAGCAATGACAGGCGCAAAAAATAGAAAGAAAACAGATGAAAACAAACATAAACTAGTGCGAAAATTGATGCTTATGATCAATCATCAACACCAGTCTGACAACCAGCCAGCTCAACTGACCGACCAACCAAACATTCAACAAATTTAACATCTACACCAATAATACGACACTACTTTTGCCCATCATCCACACAAAAGTTTGTTTAATTTTGTATTGTATCGTCTGTCCGTAACGCCAATTGACCAGAATAAACGAACAAAAAGAACTTTACTTCGCATTTCCTAATATTTCCGTTTGGCATATAGTTTTTTTTTCTTTTTCATGTTCAATATTTCAAATATTGACTTGAGTATTTGATGGAAATGCGTTTTTAGTGGTCAAACAGAAGATGATAAACATGAGAGCTTAAAATGGGGGAAAAATAGTATAGAATGAAAATAAAAAGTACAAACATTGTAATTTAATACTTGTTGAAAGGAAAATTTCTAACTCACATCTCTACAACTCATACATACATGGCGAGCAAACAGACAATTATAGTTGCCAATGTATTTCATTTTCAAGCTTTTCTGAATGCTTAATATTTGGCCAACTTGAGCTTATTAATTTATATGTAAAGTTATTGAAGTAGTCATTACTAAAGTGTTACCAAGTAGTGCAATAAGTAGTCAATAACATTTTATTATCCCTAAACAATCAATGTAGATTGAGAACAAGCTAAGACACAGTCAACTAATTTTTCAATCAAAATGATAGTTGTTTGATAATGGCCTACCCAAACTGCAGGGTTATGACTATATCCACTGCCATCAGTGCCTTCAGTTTAATTTGCATTTCCGAGGTTTGTTTTGAATGATATTTCACTATTGTCGAATATACTTATTTAAGGGTGAGAGTATATTTTTTTCTGTTTTTGGATGGTTGGTAATTTTATCTTTTATTTACACAAGTTCATTTATTTTATTCATTTAAAAGGAAATAGTTTTCTTTTGTTTCATTACGAACATTCTTTGGTGTCATTTAGTATTTTCAATAAGAGATTTTTTCACTTTCCAAATGATTTATTTTACTTCAGCCTTCTGCATAATTTATTTTCGAAATAAGATTTAAAGAAGTAATTATATACGAACTGTTTGTTTTAATTAATATTTTTAACGATTTGTTAAATAAAAAAATATATAAGTAACTCATCTCACTTAAAAAATGCCTGAAATCAGAATTGCTTTTGAACAGTTTTCTTCGAGAAAACTCACTTTAAATTGTAAAACAACTTTTTATTCGAATACTGTTCTATAGTAAAATTGTATAGACATTTTCTTGAATAAAAAGAAAACATGTGGACAAAATGATCTCCTTGTAGAAAAATTCGTAAATTTTTTTCATAAATTTTGTTTTTATAGCCTTTTGGATAAATTTTGTTTTTAAAATAAAATTTTTAAATATTTTTTTCTAGTTCAGTTCTAGTTCAGTTCTAGTTGAATTCTAGTTCAGTTCTACTTTAGTTCTAGTTCAGTTCTACTTTAGTTCTAGTTCAGTTCTAGTTCAGTTCTAGTTCAGTTCTAGTTCAGTTCTAGTTCAGTTCCAGTTCAGTTCTAGTTCAGTTCTAGTTCAGTTCTAGTTCAGTTCTAGTTCAGTTCTAGTTCAGTTCTAGTTCAGTTCTAGTTCAGTTCTAGTTCAGTTCTAGTTCAGTTCTAGTTCAGTTCTAGTTCAGTTCTAGTTCAGTTCTAGTTCAGTTCTAGTTCAGTTCTAGTTCAGTTCTAGTTCAGTTCTAGTTCAGTTCTAGTTCAGTTCTAGTTCAGTTCTAGTTCAGTTCTAGTTCAGTTCTAGTTCAGTTCTAGTTCAGTTCTAGTTCAGTTCTAGTTCAGTTCTAGTTCAGTTCTAGTTCAGTTCTAGTTCAGTTCTAGTTCAGTTCTAGTTCAGTTCTAGTTCAGTTCTAGTTCAGTTCTAGTTCAGTTCTAGTTCAGTTCTAGTTCAGTTCTAGTTCAGTTCTAGTTCAGTTCTAGTTCAGTTCTAGTTCAGTTCTAGTTCAGTTCTAGTTCAGTTCTAGTTCAGTTCTAGTTCAGTTCTAGTTCAGTTCTAGTTCAGTTCTAGTTCAGTTCTAGTTCAGTTCTAGTTCAGTTCTAGTTCAGTTCTAGTTCAGTTCTAGATCAGTTCTAGTTCAATTTTAGTTCAGTTCTAGTTCAGTTCTAGTTCAGTTCTAGTTCAGTTCTAGTTAAGTTCTAGTTCAGTTCTAATAGTTCTAGTTCTAGTTTTTTTACAACAATTTTGCGTTTTTAAAATGCCTTCCCAATTTAGACACTTCTTAAAATTACAAGTTCAAGTAGTGTTTGCAGATTTTGTCTAAAAGTTCAAGGTGATTTAATTTTATTGTTTTAAGGTTTTGTTTGTTTAACCAAAAGCAAACAAAAATATGTTTCCTAATATTTATGAGATGTTTTACATGTAATAAGTATTAACATGGTTGTTCCTGTTCATTGTCTTGTGTCTCATACAACGCAAAAAAAAACATCGACCATAAAACTGATGTAGGGATAAAAATAAATTGACTATTAAAAAAATCATTTAACAAGTTTTAACAAACAAGAACAACAAACATCAGCAACAATATATCCTTTGGTTTCCTAAGTACGTAAGTATATAAGTATTTATTGTATTTAGAGAATGCTGTTAAATGTGATCTACTTAACTTAGTCGAGATACTCTTGACACCCAACCATAATCAACATCATCAGCACCAGTACCACTACCAACATCATCATCCCTTTTTCCTTATGCTTTTAAATTTTGATGCCATAAAAAAGATAAGACAAACATCACATTCTACAAGAAAAGACAACCAAATATAAGGAAGACTGGCTTGTCTGGTTGGTTGGTTGGCAGTCAATAAAGCAAACAATAAGAAAGTGAGACAACGGAACAGAACTGTCAATGATTGTATGGATGTGTGCAAGTACTTTATATATCCTTACAAATACTTTAAAGAAACTCACATACATAGAGATACATCCTTATAAATGAATATTGTCATTGTTTGTAAACTTGTAATTGGAATTAATTATGCATTCGCACTTTAAAGATATTATTGTATGGAGTTTGTGTGTACAACCATACATATACTTTGAAAAGGATAAAAAAAAGTTAAGGCAGGATGGAGTTGTGTGCTGTTGTTATAAAGAACTGTCAATGTTTGGGTGACTGAAAAAGTAAAAAATATCAAAGATTCTTAAGTAACAGAAAGATAGCAACTAACTAAATAACTAACTAACTAACTAACTAACTAACTAACTAACTAACTAACTAACTAACTAACTAACTAACTAACTAACTTACTAACTAACTAACTTACTAACTTACTAACTAACTAACTAACTTACTAACTAACTAACTTACTAACTAACTAACTAACTAACTAACTAACTAACTAACTAACTAACTAACTAACTAACTAACTAACTAACTAACTAACTAACTAACTAACTAAATAACTAACTAACTAACTAACTAACTAACTAACTAACTAACTAACTAACTACCTAACTAACTAACTAACTAACTTACTAACTAACTTACTAACCAACTAACTAACCAACTAACTAACTAACTAACTAACTAACTAACTAACTAACTAACTAACTAACTAACTAACTAACTAACTAACTAACTAACTAACTAACTAACTAACTAACTAACTAACTAACTAACTAACTAACTAACTAACTAACTAACTAACTAACTAACTAACTAACTAACTAACTAACTAACTAAATAACTAACTAACTAACTAACTAACTAACTAACTAACTAACTAACTACCTAACTAACTAACTAACTAACTAACTAACTAACTAACTAACTAACTAACTAACTAACTAACGAACTAACTAACTAACTAACTAACTAACTAACTAACTAACTAACTAACTAACTAACTAACTAACTATCTAACTAACTAACTTACTAACTTACTAACTTTCTAACTTACTAACTTACTAACTTACTAACTTACTAACTTACTAACTTACTAACTTACTAACTTACTAACTTACTAACTTACTAACTTACTAACTTACTAACTTACTAACTTACTAACTTACTAACTTACTAACTTACTAACTTACTAACTTACTAACTTACTAACTTACTAACTTACTAACTTACTAACTTACTAACTTACTAACTTACTAACTTACTAACTTACTAACTTACTAACTTACTAACTTACTAACTTACTAACTTACTAACTTACTAACTTACTAACTTACTAACTTACTAACTTACTAACTTACTAACTTACTAACTTACTAACTTACTAACTTACTAACTTACTAACTTACTAACTTACTAACTTACTAACTTACTAACTTACTAACTTACTAACTTACTAACTTACTAACTTACTAACTTACTAACTTACTAACTTACTAACTTACTAACTTACTAACTTACTAACTTACTAACTAAATACATAACTTACTAACTAACTTCATCTAAAATTTACAAAAATTTCCTTTGAAAGAAAATTATTCGAAAATTTTCTAAAAAAAAATCATCGAAATTTTTCTATAAAATGAAGTTTCATCGAAAATTTTCTATAAAAAGAAAATTTACTAGTTCAGTTCTAGTTCAGTTCTAGTTCAGTTCTAGTTTAGTTCTAGTTCAGTTCTGTTCTAGTTCAGTTCTAGTTCAGTTCTAGTTCAGTTCTAGTTTAGTTCTAGTTCAGTTCTGTTCTAGTTCAGTTCTAGTTAAGTTCTATTTCAGTTCTAGTTCTGTTCTAGTTCAGTTCTAGTTCAGTTCTAGTTCAGTTCTAGTTCAGTTCTAGTTCAGTTCTAGTTCAGTTCTAGTTCAGTTCTAGTTCAGTTCTAGTTCAGTTCTAGTTCAGTTCTAGTTCAGTTCTAGTTCAGAAGTTTCATCGAAAATTTTCTATAAAAAGAAAATTTACCAATTTTTTTTTTATAAATTTCTAAATTCTAAATTTCTTTTATATTTTTAAAAACCTTTTAATTCCTCCTGTGTAATTTGTTTAGTTTTAAAATTTTTCTCTTGATTCCTTCATTTGTTTCAACCACACTCCAACTACCACAAAGTGTTACCATTGAGATTAGTTTTAAGTACAAAACAAATTTTATAATACACAAGTGATAAAATAAACGAAAAGCTCAACAAAAAGTGTTAAAACATTGAGTTTCATCAACTTCTTTTCACTTACAGCCCTTTACCCTATTCGATATACATACAAAGCAACACCAACGACCAACAAGTCAACCTAAGTAGTTGTGTATCAGTAGCAACAACAACATCCTGCATATTGTCACCATTATCTTGCCACAAAAAGTGGCAAACTAAAATCTTTTGTTGTTTTGTTGTTTCGTAAATATTCGATAATATCCAAAGTTCATTTACAGAGTACTTAAGTGCAAATTGCACTAATCGTATATATTCTCTAATGATTATGACTTTAAAAGAGAATTTTCTTTTTTTCGATTTTTTTTTAGAAAATTGATAATTTCGTTTTTTTTTTAATTTATAGTTGTAATTAGGAAGATACTATTTTTATATTGAAATTTAATAGGGGAAATTAATTAGAAGAAACAAAAAGTTTGTGCTTTACAAACATCATCTTAAATGTATTATACCCTGCGCAATTGTGTAGGGTATAGATTTGGAAAACGTGACAATTAAAATACAATTATATCATATTATGATAAATTTTAAAGGTGCTAATTGTACAAATAATTTGTCTACATTAAATGTGGATTTAGTTTTTAATTTTTATAGTTAAAGTTGATAATATTTAAATAGATTTTTTAAAAATCGTTTTTTAGAAAACAAATATTTGAAATTTATAAAAGCAATAATTATTTTAATAAATAAATTAAATAAAACATAATTATTTAAGTGTATAATATATCGCTTTTGTCTAAAAATAACCATTTGTAATAAATTTTAGAACAAATTTTTTTAATGATTTATATAATTGATAAGGTTTACACCACATGGGTGTAAGGTCACTAGGGAGTAGTTGTAAACGAAAGAGCGGAAGTAATTGCTTTTTTATGGAAGGATCTCGAGTTAGTTAATCTAACTTAACCTAAATACCAAATTTGCACACAAAACATACACATTGCTCACACTTATATAAAATAATTTCAATCAGAATTTCACCACTTTACCAAATTTAATAATAATAAATAGATTTTGGAAGATTTTGCTACACCTGTGAACTATATGTTTTTTGATAATAAAGTGTTAATTTTAATTTACAGACTGACTGACTCATCATCGCACAGCACAAACGGATACACTTAGAATAGCGAAATTTTGATAGTAGATGCCTTATAAGTTATTACACAAACAAAATTACTAGACAACGTACATACTCTATGTGGACACTGACTTATACAGCCTTTTTTTTATAAATTAAGTCTCTTATGGGAGCAAACGAAGGAAACTGTTTTATATAGTCTAGTCTATAGTCTAGTCTAGTCTATATTCTAGTCTATAGTCTAGTCTATAGTCTAGTCTATAGTCTAGTCTGTAGTCTAGTCTGTAGTCTAGTCTATAGTCTAGTCTGTAGTCTAGTCTATAGTCTAGTCTATAGTCTAGTCTATAGTCTAGTCTATAGTCTAGTCTATAGTCTAGTCTATAGTCTAGTCTATAGTCTAGTCTATAGTCTAGTCTATAGTCTAGTCTATAGTCTAGTCTATAGTCTAGTCTATAGTCTAGTCTATAGTCTAGTCTATAGTCTAGTCTATAGTCTAGTCTATAGTCTAGTCTATAGTCTAGTCTATAGTCTAGTCTATAGTCTAGTCTATAGTCTAGTCTATAGTCTAGTCTATAGTCTAGTCTATAGTCTAGTCTATAGTCTAGTCTATAGTCTAGTCTATAGTCTAGTCCTATAGTCTAGTCTATAGTCTAGTCTATAGTCTAGTCTATAGTCTAGTCTATAGTCTAGTATCTATAGTCTAGTCTTAGTCTAGTCTATAGTCTAGTCTATAGTCTAGTCTATAGTCTAGTCTATAGTCTAGTCTATAGTCTAGTCTATAGTCTAGTCTATAGTCTAGTCTATAGTCTAGTCTATAGTCTAGTCTATAGTCTAGTCTATAGTCTAGTCTATAGTCTAGTCTATAGTCTAGTCTATAGTCTAGTCTATAGTCTAGTCTATAGTCTAGTCTATAGTCTAGTCTATAGTCTAGTCTATAGTCTAGTCTATAGTCTAGTCTATAGTCTCTAGTCTATAGTCTAGTCTATAGTCTAGTCTATAGTCTAGTCTATAGTCTAGTCTATAGTCTAGTCTATAGTCTAGTCTATAGTCTAGTCTATAGTCTAGTCTATAGTCTAGTCTATAGTCTAGTCTATAGTCTAGTCTATAGTCTAGTCTATAGTCTAGTCTATAGTCTAGTCTATAGTCTAGTCTATAGTCTAGTCTATAGTCTAGTCTATAGTCTAGTCTATAGTCTAGTCTATAGTCTAGTCTATAGTCTAGTCTATAGTCTAGTCTATAGTCTAGTCTATAGTCTAGTCTATAGTCTAGTCTATAGTCTAGTCTATAGTCTAGTCTATAGTCTAGTCTATAGTCTAGTCTATAGTCTAGTCTATAGTCTAGTCTATAGTCTAGTCTATAGTCTAGTCTATAGTCTAGTCTATAGTCTAGTCTTAGTCTAGTCTATAGTCTAGTCTATAGTCTAGTCTATAGTCTAGTCTATAGTCTAGTCTATAGTCTAGTCTATAGTCTAGTCTATAGTCTAGTCTATAGTCTAGTCTATAGTCTAGTCTATAGTCTAGTCTATAGTCTAGTCTATAGTCTAGTCTATAGTCTAGTCTATAGTCTAGTCTATAGTCTAGTCTATAGTCTAGTCTATAGTCTAGTCTATAGTCTAGTCTATAGTCTAGTCTATAGTCTAGTCTAGTCTATAGTCTAGTCTATAGTCTAGTCTATAGTCTAGTCTATAGTCTAGTCTATAGTCTAGTCTATAGTCTAGTCTATAGTCTAGTCTATAGTCTAGTCTATAGTCTAGTCTATAGTCTAGTCTATAGTCTAGTCTATAGTCTAGTCTATAGTCTAGTCTATAGTCTAGTCTATAGTCTAGTCTATAGTCTAGTCTATAGTCTAGTCTATAGTCTAGTCTATAGTCTAGTCTATAGTCTAGTCTATAGTCTAGTCTATAGTCTAGTCTATAGTCTAGTCTATAGTCTAGTCTATAGTCTAGTCTATAGTCTAGTCTATAGTCTAGTGTATAGTCTAGTCTATAGTCTAGTCTATAGTCTAGTCTATAGTTTAGTCTAAAGTCTCGTCTATAGTCTAGTCTATAGTCTAGTTTATATTCTAGTCTAGTCTGTAGTCAAGTCTATAGTCAAGTCTATAGTCTAGTCTATAGTCTAGTCTATAGTGTATAGTCAGGTATAGACTACATTATAGACTATATAGATTAGTATATAGTGTAGTCTAAATATAGTCTATAACGTAGTACTGTACCTGGTTAAGTTGTGGGCTTGAAGTAAGGTCAATAAGATATACCTCTATTATCAATTCAGCCAAATTGCTCTGATCTCAAGCAAAAGTTTGACGTCTCTGACATTTGTTTAAATATTTACCCTAAATTTCAAACGTGCGTGTTAATCTTACGAATAAACCATTATCGTACATTTGAATATTGAACAGTGTTGTTGTTTTTTTTCTATAGGAAAAAAGATGCTAATTAGTAGCATTAGATCTAATTGACATAATAGACATTTAGCTTTAAGCAGTTGATTTATTAAGTAGACTAAACTATGTTAGTATCTCGCTAACTCTTCTCTAACGGTGAACTTAATTTAATATATATTCAAAGAGTAAAATTCTAAAGAATAAATAGATTTTCTAAGTATGACAAATAGTGAAGAAAATAATTCTTACTCTAATCCGACTCTTACAAAAAGTGAACATGATGAAAAAGTAAACCATCTCGTTAAATGGTGTGATATAGAATTAACTAAAAGAGATTCATTGGAAAGTCAAAATGGAGCAGTTGTCGAGGGTACAAAAGCTTTAATGGATTTTGATGATATACTGCCGTTAATAGGAGAATTTGGAAAATATCAAAAGATCCTGTTTCTTTACATGATACCATTTGAGTTCTTTTTGGTATTTGTATATTTTACACAAATCTTCTTGACTCTAACACCCGAGCAGCATTGGTGTGAAGTGCCTGAGTTGGCTAATTTAACTTTAAATGAAAGGTGCGTTTTTATATTAAAAACAAAAGTGATTAACACTCTTCTAATAACATTATTCCAGACTTGAACTTGCCATTCCCTTTGTTGAGGGTTCCTACAGTAAATGTTATATGTATAATGTTAACTTTACTGAACAATTAGAAAATGGTGTTACTAAGGCTAATACCTCTTGGCCCACCGTGCCCTGTTCAAACGGTTGGTCTTATAATTTTACCGAAATTCCTTATACCACCATTGCTACCGATTTGAATTGGGTTTGTGATGATGCCGCGAAGGCTACTTATGCTCAATCGATATTCTTTTTGGGTGCCATAGTGGGTGGCCTGCTATTTGGTTGGATTGCCGATAAGTTCGGAAGAATTCCTTCTATGATTGCCTGTAATTTAGTGGGTTGTGTTGCTGGAATGGCAACAGCTTTTGTGAAGACATTTTGGGGCTTTGCTTTGATGCGATTTTTTATTGGTTTTGCTTTCGATAATTGTTTTGTTATGATGTTTATATTGGGTAAGTGTGAATGGTTGTTGTATAGACTAGAGTAGAATTTAGACTATAGACTGGACTAAAGACTATACCATACTCTAGAGTCTAGACTATACTTGAAACTGTATTGTAGACTATATACTAAACTATACTATAGACCAGACTATATACTAGACTATAGACTAGACTTTACTATAGACTAGACTATAGACTAGATTGTGGTCTAGACTATAGGCTAGACTATAGACTGGACTATAGACTAGATTATAAACTAGACTATAGACTAGACTATAGACTAGACTATAGACTAGACTATAGACTAGACTATGGACTAGACTATAGACTAGACTATAGACTAGACTGTAGACTAGACTATAGACTAGACTATAGACTAGACTGTAGACTAGACTATAGACTAGACTATAGACTAGACTATAGACTAGACTATAGACTAGACTATAGACTAGACTATAGACTAGACTATAGACTAGACTATAGACTAGACTATAGACTAGACTAATGTATTGAGGAATTTGTTTTACACCAATAAAGCATCTTATAATTCGTTATACACGATCTATAAAAAAATCCTGCACTTACCAATATTTCTTACATTCTTAAACATTTTATGTATCACTTACACATTTGTACATTTTTTCTTTTATTCTGATACATACTTCTTATACGAGTTTTTAAGTGGGCAAAAGAAAAAAAGGAAGAAAAAAGTGTGTAAAATATATTTGAAAATTGTTCATGTATTTTATACTTACAGTTAGTGCTGCAGTTTAAGAATGTTTATAAAAAATGTATTAACATGTAACATTTGTTTCATACAACAACTATATTAATATGCAAATAATCTAAATATTTATGAACCCCAACATTTAGTAGCGAGGACTTTTTCACATTTACTTGCTGGAGTTTATGGCTGGAAAATAACCATTATCATTTGTAGTTATTATTACTGCAAGAAGTTCTTTATAAAAAGCGTTACGTTTAGAAGTGGCTGTATCTTATTAATAATATGTCTAAATGTCTGTCTGTTTGTCGGTCTTAATTTCTCTTGTTTATTATTTATTTACTTAACTGGTTTTAACTTACTGATACAAATATTTCATATTCATTTATTTATTGCATATTTATGTGGGATTTAGAAAAATAAAATAAAGTCAGAAACGTTTTTTGTATAATTTTATTGTAAATATGTGGATTTATAAAGTGGATTTATTTTAAATGATTGATAGGCTGTATGTATATATTTTGTCAGTCGGAATATATTGCATGAATGTTTGACATATTCAGCAATTTTCCTTAATTAAGGGATGAATGACAATAAAATTGTGTAAATAATTTTGACAGTTTTTCCGCCGTTGGATCACAATAAAATAGATTGATTATTATTTCGTTGTGTGGTATTAACATTAATAATTTAATTATGTCGAAAAAAAGTTGCATTTGTTCATGATAAAAAAATTTATTCAACAAACCCTATTGCTTCTCTTTCTCTTTTTGTAGACATGGAAAATCCCAAAACTTTTGATCCAATCCAAATTCTTCACCATCCTGCAGTGTTTTCGGTAAGTCCTTATCCATAGTTTCAGGTAATAGGAGGCATAGTAAACCACCCACAATACCTAAACTACCCAAAATAATCAAAGGCAATACTGTAGAAATATTACTCAAATACACCACAAACGGAGCAATAATGGTCGAAACATAACCCATGATATGAATGAAAGCCACACCTTGAGCCCTTACCACAGTGGGTAATATTTCGGCAGCATATTGGGAACCGATATTATATGAAATATTAACAAAAAATCTACCAGCTATAGCAAAGCTAGCAGAATAAACACCCGTAGGAGCCAAACAAGCCAGAAGACTGAAAAATCCACTAAGTACCATACTACCACAAGCATACCAACGACGACCCAATTTATCCAAAGTATAAGTAAGTATAGTGGCAGCTGGAAATTCCGTCAAACAGGCTAAAGTAAATGTAAGAAAAACATCTAAGCCCAAAGAGCCCACATTACGTACATGACCATCGAAGACCAATGTTATCGACATCCATATGATGACAAACAAAATAGTAATACGTCTCAAACGTGGTGTTCTAAATAGGTCCAGCACAGTATAGGAATTGTTTTCCTTTTCCTCCTCTTGAACTTTTAAACAACTTTCACGAAACTTTTTAAAAACATCTTCGTGAACCAACTTTTTATTACTTTTAGCCATTTTCTTGAGTATAGTAATCGATTTCTCTATATCTCCCTGGCACACAAGCCATCTGAAAGGGAGATGTAAAAAATTTAAGAATTTATATTATTTATTTATTGTTATTTTGTATACCTGGCCGATTCTGGTATTAACCAGGGTGCCAATATAACCAAAAGCATAGGTACTGACGTCACTATAGCCAATAATTTCCAATCAGCTATATAATATGCAATCCAGGGTAAAGCACAACCTCCAGTTGTAAAAAAGAGCGCAATAGACATATTTGCCACAAATGTACGATATTTTGGACCCACATATTCCAGAACTAAAATTGAATCGAATATATAAGTAAATTAATTCGTAATTATATATACTTAATAGTCTAATGTGTAGCTATAGTCTAGTCTATAGTCTAGTCTATAGTCTAGTCTATAGTCTAGTCTATAGTCTAGTCTATAGTCTAGTCTATAGTCTAGTCTATAGTCTAGTCTATAGTCTAGTCTATAGTCTAGTCTATAGTCTAGTCTATGGTCTAGTCTATAGTCTAGTCTATAGTCTAGTCTATAGTCTAGTCTATAGTCTAGTCTATAGTCTAGTCTATAGTCTAGTCTATAGTCTAGTCTATAGTCTAGTCTATAGTCTAGTCTATAGTCTAGTCTATAGTCTAGTCTATAGTCTAGTCTATAGTCTAGTCTATAGTCTAGTCTATAGTCTAGTCTATAGTCTAGTCTAGTCTATAGTCTAGTCTATAGTCTAGTCCATAGTCTAGTCCATAGTCTAGTCTAGAGTCTAGTCTATAGTCTAGTCTATAGTCTAGTCTATAGTCTAGTCTATAGTCTAGTCTATAGTCTAGTCTATAGTCTAGTCTATAGTCTAGTCTATAGTCTAGTCTATAGTCTAGTCTATAGTCTAGTCTATAGTCTAGTCTATAGTCTAGTCTATAGTCTAGTCTATAGTCTAGTCTATAGTCTAGTCTATAGTCTAGTCTATAGTCTAGTCTATAGTCTAGTCTATAGTCTAGTCTATAGTCTAGTCTATAGTCTAGTCTATAGTCTAGTCTATAGTCTAGTCTATAGTCTAGTCTATAGTCTAGTCTATAGTCTAGTCTATAGTCTAGTCTATAGTCTAGTCTATAGTCTAGTATATAGTCTAGTCTATAGTCTAGTGTATAGTCTAGTCTATAGTCTAGTCTATAGTCTAGTCTATAGTCTAGTCTATAGTCTAGTTTATAGTCTAGTCTATAGTCTAGTCTATAGTCTAGTCTATAGTCTAGTCTATAGTCTAGTCTATAGTCTAGTCTATAGTCTAGTCTATAGTCTAGTCTATAGTCTAGTCTATAGTCTAGTCTATAGTCTAGTCTATAGTCTAGTCTATAGTCTAATCTATAGTCTAGTCTATAGTCTAGTCTATAGTCTAGTCTATAGTCTAGTCTATAGTCTAGTCTATAGTCTAGTCTATAGTCTAGTCTATAGTCTAGTCTATAGTCTAGTCTATAGTCTAGTCTATAGTCTAGTCTATAGTCTAGTCTATAGTCTAGTCTATAGTCTTGTCTATAGTCTAGTCTATAGTCTAGTCTATAGTCTAGTCTATAGTCTAGTCTATAGTCTAGTCTATAGTCTAGTCTATAGTCTAGTCTATAGTCTAGTCTATAGTCTAGTCTATAGTCTAGTCTATAGTCTAGTCTATAGTCTAGTCTATAGTCTAGTCTATAGTCTAGTCTATAGTCTAGTCTATAGTCTAGTCTATAGTCTAGTCTATAGTCTAGTCTATAGTCTAGTCTATAGTCTAGTCTATAGTCTAGTCTATAGTCTAGTCTATAGTCTAGTCTATAGTCTAGTCTACAGTCTAGTCTATAGTCTAGTCTATAGTCTAGTCTACAGTCTAGTCTATAGTCTAGTCTATAGTCTAGTCCATAGTCTAGTCTATAGTCTAGTCTATAGTCTAGTCTATAGTCTAGTCTATAGTCTAGTTTATAATCTAGTCTATAGTCCAGTCTATAGTCTAGCCTATAGTCTAGACCACAATCTAGTCTATAGTCTAGTCTATAGTAAAGTCTAGTCTATAGTCTAGTATATAGTCTGGTCTATAGTATAGTTTAGTATATAGTCTACAATACAGTTTTCAAGTATAGTCTAGACTCTAGAGTATGGTATAGTCTTTAGTCCAGTCTATAGTCTAAATTCTACTCTAGTCTATACAACAACCATTCACACTTACCCAATATAAACATCATAACAAAACAATTATCGAAAGCAAAACCAATAAAAAATCGCATCAAAGCAAAGCCCCAAAATGTCTTCACAAAAGCTGTTGCCATTCCAGCAACACAACCCACTAAATTACAGGCAATCATAGAAGGAATTCTTCCGAACTTATCGGCAATCCAACCAAATAGCAGGCCACCCACTATGGCACCCAAAAAGAATATCGATTGAGCATAAGTAGCCTTCGCGGCATCATCACAAACCCAATTCAAATCGGTAGCAATGGTGGTATAAGGAATTTCGGTAAATTATAAGACCAACCGTTTGAACAGGGCACGGTGGGCCAAGAGGTATTAGCCTTAGTAACACCATTTTCTAATTGTTCAGTAAAGTTAACATTATACATATAACATTTACTGTAGGAACCCTCAACAAAGGGAATGGCAAGTTCAAGTCTGGAATAATGTTATTAGAAGAGTGTTAATCACTTTTGTTTTTAATATAAAAAACGCACCTTTCATTTAAAGTTAAATTAGCCAACTCAGGCACTTCACACCAATGCTGCTCGGGTGTTAGAGTCAAGAAGATTTGTGTAAAATATACAAATACCAAAAAGAACTCAAATGGTATCATGTAAAGAAACAGGATCTTTTGATATTTTCCAAATTCTCCTATTAACGGCAGTATATCATCAAAATCCATTAAAGCTTTTGTACCCTCGACAACTGCTCCATTTTGACTTTCCAATGAATCTCTTTTAGTTAATTCTATATCACACCATTTAACGAGATGGTTTACTTTTTCATCATGTTCACTTTTTGTAAGAGTCGGATTAGAGTAAGAATTATTTCTTCACTATTTGTCATACTTAAAAATCTATTTATTCTTTAGAATTTTACTCTTTGAATATATATTAAATTAAGTTCACCGTTAGAGAAGAGTTAGCGAGATACTAACATAGTTTTTAGTCTACTTAATAAATCAACTGCTTAAAGCTAAATGTCTATTATGTCAATTAGATCTAATGCTACTAATTAGCATCTTTTTTCCTATAGAAAAAAAACAACAACACTGTTCAATATTCAAATGTACGATAATGGTTTATTCGTAAGATTAACACGCACGTTTGAAATTTAGGGTAAATATTTAAACAAATGTCAGAGACGTCAAAACTTTTGCTTGAGATCAGAGCAATTTGGCTGAATTGATAATAGAGGTATATCTTATTGACCTTACTTCAAGCCCACAACTTAACCAGGTACAGTACTACGTTATAGACTATATTTAGACTACACTATATACTAATCTATATAGTCTATAATGTAGTCTATACCTGACTATACACTATAGACTAGACTATAGACTAGACTATAGACTTGACTATAGACTTGACTACAGACTAGACTAGAATATAAACTAGACTATAGACTAGACTATAGACGAGACTTTAGACTAAACTATAGACTAGACTATAGACTAGACTATAGACTAGACTATACACTAGACTATAGACTAGACTATAGACTAGACTATAGACTAGACTATAGACTAGACTATAGACTAGACTATAGACTAGACTATAGACTAGACTATAGACTAGACTATAGACTAGACTATAGACTAGACTATAGACTAGACTATAGACTAGACTATAGACTAGACTATAGACTAGACTATAGACTAGACTATAGACTAGACTATAGACTAGACTATAGACTAGACTATAGACTAGACTATAGACTAGACTATAGACTAGACTATAGACTAGACTATAGACTAGACTATAGACTAGACTATAGACTAGACTATAGACTAGACTATAGACTAGACTATAGACTAGACTATAGGACTAGACTATAGACTAGACTATAGACTAGACTATAGACTAGACTATAGACTAGACTATAGACTAGACTATAGACTAGACTATAGACTAGACTATAGACTAGACTATAGACTAGACTATAGACTAGACTATAGACTAGACTATAGACTAGACTATAGACTAGACTATAGACTAGACTATAGACTAGACTATAGACTAGACTATAGACTAGACTATAGACTAGACTATAGACTAGACTATAGACTAGACTATAGACTAGACTATAGACTAGACTATAGACTAGACTATAGACTAGACTATAGACTAGACTATAGACTAGACTATAGACTAGACTATAGACTAGACTATAGACTAGACTATAGACTAGACTATAGACTAGACTATAGACTAGACTATAGACTAGACTATAGACTAGACTATAGACTAGACTATAGACTAGACTATAGACTAGACTATAGACTAGACTATAGACTAGACTATAGACTAGACTATAGACTAGACTATAGACTAGACTATAGACTAGACTATAGACTAGACTATAGACTAGACTATAGACTAGACTATAGACTAGACTATAGACTAGACTATAGACTAGACTATAGACTAGACTATAGACTAGACTATAGACTAGACTATAGACTAGACTATAGACTAGACTATAGACTAGACTATAGACTAGACTATAGACTAGACTATAGACTAGACTATAGACTAGACTATAGACTAGACTATGACTAGACTATAGACTAGACTATAGACTAGACTATAGACTAGACTATAGACTAGACTATAGACTAGACTATAGACTAGACTATAGACTAGACTATAGACAGACTATAGACTAGACTATAGACTAGACTATAGACTAGACTATAGACTAGACTATAGACTAGACTATAGACTAGACTATAGACTAGACTATAGACTAGACTATAGACTAGACTATAGACTAGACTATAGACTAGACTATAGACTAGACTATAGACTAGACTATAGACTAGACTATAGACTAGACTATAGACTAGACTATAGACTAGACTATAGACTAGACTATAGACTAGACTATAGACTAGACTATAGACTAGACTATAGACTAGACTATAGACTAGACTATAGACTAGACTATAGACTAGACTATAGACTAGACTATAGACTAGACTATAGACTAGACTATAGACTAGACTATAGACTAGACTATAGACTAGACTATAGACTAGACTATAGACTAGACTATAGACTAGACTATAGACTAGACTATAGACTAGACTATAGACTAGACTATAGACTAGACTATAGACTAGACTACAGACTAGACTATAGACTAGACTACAGACTAGACTACAGACTAGACTATAGACTAGACTATAGACTAGACTATAGACTAGAATATAGACTAGACTAGACTATAGACTAGACTATATAAAACAGTTTCCTTCGTTTGCTCCCATAAGAGACTTAATTTATAAAAAAAAGGCTGTATAAGTCAGTGTCCACATAGAGTATGTACGTTGTCTAGTAATTTTGTTTGTGTAATAACTTATAAGGCATCTACTATCAAAATTTCGCTATTCTAAGTGTATCCGTTTGTGCTGTGCGATGATGAGTCAGTCAGTCTGTAAATTAAAATTAACACTTTATTATCAAAAAACATATAGTTCACAGGTGTAGCAAAATCTTCCAAAATCTATTTATTATTATTAAATTTGGTAAAGTGGTGAAATTCTGATTGAAATTATTTTATATAAGTGTGAGCAATGTGTATGTTTTGTGTGCAAATTTGGTATTTAGGTTAAGTTAGATTAACTAACTCGAGATCCTTCCATAAAAAAGCAATTACTTCCGCTCTTTCGTTTACAACTACTCCCTAGTGACCTTACACCCATGTGGTGTAAACCTTATCAATTATATAAATCATTAAAAAAATTTGTTCTAAAATTTATTACAAATGGTTATTTTTAGACAAAAGCGAATATATTATACACTTAAATAATTATGTTTATTTAATTTATTTATTAAAATAATTATTGCTTTTATAAATTTCAAATATTTGTTTTCTAAAAAACGATTTTTAAAAATCTATTTAAATATTATCAACTTTAACTATAAAAATTAAAAACTAAATCCACATTTAATGTAGACAAATTATTTGTACAATTAGCACCTTTAAAATTTATCATAATATGATATAATTGTATTTTAATTGTCACGTTTTCCAAATCTATACCCTACACAATTGCGCAGGGTATAATACATTTAAGATGATGTTTGTAAAGCACAAAACTTTTTGTTTCTTCTAATTAATTTCCCCTATTAAATTTCAATATAAAAATAGTATCTTCCTAATTACAACTATAAATTAAAAAAAAAACGAAATTATCAATTTTCTAAAAAAAATCGAAAAAAAGAAAATTCTCTTTTAAAGTCATAATCATTAGAGAATATATACGATTAGTGCAATTTGCACTTAAGTACTCTGTAAATGAACTTTGGATATTATCGAATATTTACGAAACAACAAAACAACAAAAGATTTTAGTTTGCCACTTTTTGTGGCAAGATAATGGTGACAATATGCAGGATGTTGTTGTTGCTACTGATACACAACTACTTAGGTTGACTTGTTGGTCGTTGGTGTTGCTTTGTATGTATATCGAATAGGGTAAAGGGCTGTAAGTGAAAAGAAGTTGATGAAACTCAATGTTTTAACACTTTTTGTTGAGCTTTTCGTTTATTTTATCACTTGTGTATTATAAAATTTGTTTTGTACTTAAAACTAATCTCAATGGTAACACTTTGTGGTAGTTGGAGTGTGGTTGAAACAAATGAAGGAATCAAGAGAAAAATTTTAAAACTAAACAAATTACACAGGAGGAATTAAAAGGTTTTTAAAAATATAAAAGAAATTTAGAATTTAGAAATTTTATAAAAAAAAATTGGTAAATTTTCTTTTTATAGAAAATTTTCGATGAAACTTCTGAACTAGAACTGAACTAGAACTGAACTAGAACTGAACTAGAACTGAACTAGAACTGAACTAGAACTGAACTAGAACTGAACTAGAACTGAACTAGAACTGAACTAGAACTGAACTAGAACAGAACTAGAACTGAAATAGAACTTAACTAGAACTGAACTAGAACAGAACTGAACTAGAACTAAACTAGAACTGAACTAGAACTGAACTAGAACTGAACTAGAACAGAACTGAACTAGAACTAAACTAGAACTGAACTAGAACTGAACTAGAACTGAACTAGTAAATTTTCTTTTTATAGAAAATTTTCGATGAAACTTCATTTTATAGAAAAATTTCGATGATTTTTTTTTAGAAAATTTTCGAATAATTTTCTTTCAAAGGAAATTTTTGTAAATTTTAGATGAAGTTAGTTAGTAAGTTATGTATTTAGTTAGTAAGTTAGTAAGTTAGTAAGTTAGTA
Source organism: Lucilia cuprina (assembly GCF_022045245.1). Taxonomy (NCBI): domain Eukaryota; kingdom Metazoa; phylum Arthropoda; class Insecta; order Diptera; family Calliphoridae; genus Lucilia; species Lucilia cuprina. Next base: position 52,453,045 of record NC_060954.1, read on the forward strand.
AGTTAGTAAGTTAGTAAGTTAGTAAGTTAGTAAGTTAGTAAGTTAGTAAGTTAGTAAGTTAGTAAGTTAGT
>NC_060954.1:52453349-52453573 GCF_022045245.1 Lucilia cuprina
TAGTAAGTTAGTAAGTTAGTAAGTTAGTAAGTTAGTAAGTTAGTAAGTTAGTAAGTTAGTAAGTTAGTAAGTTAGTAAGTTAGAAAGTTAGTAAGTTAGTAAGTTAGTTAGTTAGATAGTTAGTTAGTTAGTTAGTTAGTTAGTTAGTTAGTTAGTTAGTTAGTTAGTTAGTTAGTTCGTTAGTTCGTTAGTTAGTTAGTTAGTTAGTTAGTTAGTTAGTTAGT
>NC_060954.1:52453673-52476173 GCF_022045245.1 Lucilia cuprina
GTTCTAGTTCAGTTCTAGTTCAGTTCTAGTTCAGTTCTAGTTCAGTTCTAGTTCAGTTCTAGTTCAGTTCTAGTTCAGTTCAGTTCAGTTCAGTTCTAGTTCAGTTCAAGTTCAGTTCTAGTTCAGTTCTAGTTCAGTTCTAGTTCAGTTGTAGTTCAGTTCTAGTTCTGTTCTAGTTCTGTTCTAGTTCAGTTCTCGTTCCAGCTACCAGTCTATGGACTTAGAATTCTATGCATCAGTATAATTAATGTCTAGTACATCGACACGTCAGACACGTCTATGGACTATTCTATTAACAAGTCTATGGACTATTGTATTGACAAGTTTTTTGACTAGTGTATTGACTAAGCTATGTACTAGTCTATTGACTAGCCTCTATGTCAGTCTATGGAAAAGTATATTGACTAGTCTATTTACTAGTTTATTGATTAGTCTATGGACCAGTCTATATATTGGTCTAGATTTCTGTTCGTTGGCTAGTCTATGGGCCAGTCTATAGAAAAATCTATTCACTAGTTTATTAACTTATCCACGTAACAATCTATAAACTAGTCCATAGGGCAGTCTATTAACTAGTGTTTGGATTAGACTACTGACTAGTCTATATACTAGTTTCAACACTGACTAGTTTACATTATAGTCAATATACTTTTACGTTTGTTGGGTTTAAGTTGGATCTAAACTTTTGTAATAATACACTCATCCTCGTCTATAATTTTTCTCACCCACTTAAAACTTCTATGCCTTTGCTTAATACCGTTATAGAATTTACAGTATTAATGAGTATTAATAAAGAGTCAATAATAAAATTTTGTGCAACAGTTTTCAGCAGATTCATTCATACACAATCGTAAATAGAAGGCTATAGTTTGAGAGTAATGAGAAAAATTCCCCCAAAAGTAGCAACAACAAAGAAAAAAGCAAATATGTTGTAGTAAATATTAAAATCGTTGTCATAAAGCCAAAGGACACATTTGACACTGTTGTAAATGGTGGCTAATATTAGGTGAATCCGCCGAAAAAAGTTTTACTTGAGTGTGTATCTGTTAATAATTATTTAATTTGAGCAGAATTTTTCATATTTGTTTGGCGTAAATTTTGGTTGCTTCTGCATGTGAAGGAAGCACTTTGTTTTGTGGCATCAATCCCATTTTATTATTAAATGCCATGATAAAAACCTTCTCCCTTAAGGGCTGCTGGTCTGTTGCATGGCATGTATGTCTGTAGGATTTTGTCATACATGCAACATTTTTCCAATAAAAGAACAACAAAAATTGTATAAAAGCTATGTATCGCTATAATATGATTATGATTTTAATTTGCTTAATTGAATTTCCGTTACAATGGTAAGTTGTTTGAGATTTTCAGAGATATTTAGTCAATGTATTACAACGTTAGGGTTATTCTTTCGGGGGAGTTATAGTCGATCATGTGTCACTCTATATACATATAACCTTAAACGCTATCTGTCCTTTTGTCTATTTATCTGTCCATTCGTAGGTATTTTGAAATTAGTTTTCTGAAGTCCCCATATATCTGCCAAATGTAAATCTTCAATAATTTTATCAATCATGCTCTCGCATGTTTTTCCTAAAAGAGAAATTCTCTAAAAGAGATTCATTTTTTCCTTGCTAATACGCTAGGTAGTTATGTATATGCAACAATGTGTAAAACTATTAGTGGATTTTATAGCACCGACACAAACAATGGATATTTAATCATAAAATCGTTTATAATATTATTCAAAATAAAAGAAATGAAATATAAACGTATTGAATACATAATTTAATCATTGAAAATCAAAATGACAACAAATTTACATATTATTGCCGTTTAAACCAAACTTGACCTTAAAATTGTAAAAAAATACGGTTAATTAAAATATTTTGTTTTTTTTTTTTTTTTTTTTTGAAAACTATTTTTAAAGGAAACACTTTAGGGTTTCACATTTTAAATTAAAACCTCTTCCTCCCTTTCATAAATAAAAACAAAGATGAAACAGAAGAACAACTAAAAAAAAGACCAAAATAATATATCTATTTGAAAATTACACACCAATAAAATAAACAATTTTATAGTTGAATCATTAGAGAATTACATCTTCTGATTCTTATATACATGTTGTGTTGCAATGACTTTCTTACTACGACTCTTACACTTAAAGCAATTCTAGAATGACTTGTCTAAAGATATTATTTGCTGGCTTGTAAATGACAACGACGTATTCTACAGCAACTGTTAACAAATGATGAAATCAACTAGCGAAATGTTGAGTGGTCGTCGTGGTGGTTGGTGGTCAGTGATGAACATTAATTCGCACATTGACTGGGCGTTGGAGAAAATAATAATTTTAGATTTTACGTACTGCATGTAAAGGAAAAGTGTAACTGCAACTTACGTACATACATACATATATTTGTTGAGTAGTCTTAGGTAAACTCATGGTTTCCAGTGAAGTGGCGGTGTAAACATTGTATTTCATTTAGCCTTCTGGCTTCTTTGCCGCATCCCCAAGGCATTCGTGAAGCACACGAACAAAAACAAACAACAACCAGTTGCAAGAACAAAAAAATAATTTTGCAGAGCAACAGTTTTCTTAAACTTTAGAACAGATATGAAAAAGTTTAAAAAAGTACAATTTCACAGTTCTAAAAGATATTAACACTAACTTCGGAATAGATAGATAGATAGATAGATAGATAGATAGATAGATAGATAGATAGATAGATAGATAGATAGATAGATAGATAGATAGATAGATAGATAGATAGATAGATAGATAGATAGATAGATAGATAGATAGATAGATAGATAGATAGATAGATAGATAGATAGATAGATAGATAGATAGATAGATAGATAGATAGATAGATAGATAGATAGATAGATAGATAGATAGATAGATAGATAGATAGATAGATAGGTAGAAAAAAGAAAGATTTCGTATTTACTTCTAGTGTGAACACTTGCCATCATGAAAGTATTATTTTAAAAATGCATGGCTGCTCCTTAACCACTTTTCCTCCGTTTTCTTTTCAAAAAAACATCATAAGTATTGTTTGTCTCTATTTGCTTTTTTCACAGTTGTTCAAAAATCTTACAGGCAGTAGAAAATGTTTGTAGCAATTGAAAAAAGGTAAGAAAACAATAAGTTGTATGTTGCATGCCACACTAACGTACAGACGTACATAATACGAACGTGCATATATCCCCAAGATGCAGTCAAATTTTCATTTTTCTATTCACGTACTTCGATTAAATTCTCATTTCGGTTATAATTTTAACGTTTTACGATTTGAAGCAAAAAGGCATTAAATTGTTGCTTCTCAAAGTAACTGCGAATACGACGAACAAATAGTCTGGCTTGCTGGACCAGAAGGAGGAGGAGGAATAGACATGAATCACATAAAAACTTATACACATTGAGTGAGTTAATGATATTTGTTTGGAAAGATATTTAGAGAAGAAAGGAAGTTCTGGTGGGCCTTGATAGTGGCCTTCAGCGAAAGTGTTGCTGTATAACAAATTCATCTGTATTAAGAAATTTGAAAGAACAAAAGTCTAGCTGAATGAAATTTAAAGTAGCTGAATTGCTATTTAAATGCAGGGCCCTATATACTTGAGAAAATACCTTTTTACGTAAAGGCGAACAAAGTTATGATCTTTATAACAACAACGCCGGTGCTTATTTATACAAATGAATTGAAAAATTTCCAATAAATTTTGAAATTGATTGCGAAAAATTATTTTTTTTTTAACTAGCCGAATGATTGATATTAAAATGAGATATAAAATATTTCCTTTTTATAGACCACATAAATATTCAATAAATTTAGTTTCCCACAAACACATACATACAGACAGACAGACACACGTACAGCATGAAAGCACAATTTTATATAATAAATCCTAAAACGTAAAGACATTCATCTCGTTTACTATTTTATTTTCTCTTGTTTTTATATATCACCATGTATATAGATTACTTGGTCCGCTCAATTTAAAATACACCTGATGTCAACTCGTTTGTTTGACTATCAATTTAGTTAATTTCCACAAAAGTAGTAAAACCAATAGTAAAACATAAAACAAATGTTATTCAAAAGCTAGTATTACTATGACTGTAATAACATTGTGACCAAGTAGTTCTGGTGGCTACGACCGTTGCCAAATCATTCAAAATAAACCGTTTATTGTTTTGGCAAGATATAAACAAAAATTACAATTCAGCAAGATTTTTTCTTAAGAAATCTGAAAATATTTCCTTTGATCTTTTTAAATATAAACTAAAATTGTAATTCAGCTTCTTTAAAACCAATTCAGCTGAACATTTTCTTATTTTGTATATTAAGGAATAAAAATACTATTTAGCGGCTTTAATTGTAATTCAGCTAAACTTTTCTATAAGTAATTTGAAGAATTTTACTTTATTTTTGTAAAATGTCAACAGAAATTGTAATTCAGCTATTTAAAAAGGAATTCAGCTACACTTTTTTTAATAAAATCTTTAAATTTTACCGCATTTTTTCTAATTTATAAAGAAAAAATATTATTCAGCTACTTTAAAAGCAATTCAGCTGAACATTCTTTTAAAGAAATTACAATTCAGCAAGTTTTTTTTTTTTTTTTCTTAAGAAATTTGAAAATATTTACTTTAATCTTTTCAAATATATACTAAAATTGTAAATCAGCTACTTCAAAATCAATTCAGCTGAACATTTTCTTAAGTAATTTTAAGACTTTTATTTTCCTTTAATATATTAAGGAGTAAAATTACTATTCAGCGGCTTTAAATGTAATTCAGCTAAACTTTTCCATAAGTAATTTGAAGATTTGTACTTTATTTTTATAAAATGTCACTAGAAATTGTAATTCAGCTACTTAAAAAGCAATTCAGCTACACTTTTTTTTAATAAAATCTTTAAATTTTAAAACATTTTCTAATTTATAAAGAAAAAATTTGTAATTCAGCTCCTTTAAAAACAATTCAGCTGAATATTATTTAAAAAATTCTTAAGGTTTTTCAACTTGTTTATAACTTATGACCTCAAATTACTATTTAGAAGCTTTAAATGTTATTCAGCTAGACTTTTTCTTATGAAGTCTTAAGATTTTCAATTGATTTTTATAAATTACCAACAAAAATTCATATTCAGCTGCATCAAATACAATTCAGCTAGATTTTTTCATAAAAATTCTTAAATTTTATAAAAAGAAATTAACTAAAATTACATTTCAGCTGCTCTAAAGTTAACTCAGCAAGATATTTTCTTAAAAATCTTAAAATTGTAATTCAGCTAGATTATTTATTGAACCTTACAAGCCCTCCACTAAAAAGCTATGACTACACTACCATTATTAAAACTAAAGGGATTCGAAACTTTTGCTATAGAAAATTTCACACGTTTTCTAACAACAACACTATGGGACGTACAAACACATACATTTATTTCCACATACTAATGCTGATACAAAAACCCACAAGTATCTGATTATGTCATATACAAATCTATATATATACAACCACATATATGAGAACTTGGAAGAAATTTGTGCGAATAAAAGGCGGCCAAGAGTGAAAGAATATAACTGATATTCGTGTGTTTGTGTATGTGCGTGCATCCGTTTCTTATATTTGATATTCCCTTTGGATGTGAAACAAATCAGTGTGTACAAGTCAAGATACTCCCAGATTTAACAATTTTCTTTTGTCGAGCATAAAGAAATTGAATGAATTATTGTGGCATCTTTTACTAAGCTGCTGGTCTTGATTACGCGTCTTTTACACACACACACACATAGAACATTAGGAAGGACTTGAAAAACAAGTCACAGCAATTCTTTTAAACAAATTTTATTAAAACATAAATCCCATATGAGTGATGCCACCTTATTATTCGCATACATGTGCTGTTAGTCTAGTAAAAAGAAATAATTTCCAATCGCTACTAAAACTATTTATGAACATTACAATGATAAATATTACCCCAATGATGTTGGTGCTGCTGCTGCTAGACAGGAATGACTGTCACACAAATAAAATTATTAATTTAAAAGTTTTTATTGTTTGGAATAGAATGTGGTGGAAGATAATCTGGAATAGTTATATCTAAAAAAGGGTAGTTTTTCTTTATTCATAATTGAAATCCGGGCACAATAGTTTGCTAGATTATCAATCGAGTGGTTGTGCATATATTGTGAAGTGTATGGCCTAGTCTGGGAACTAATTTATTCTAGATCTGGACTATTGATTAGTATACTATTTAGACTATTGATTAATAGCAAGACTATTAGCTAGTCTAAGTGCTAATACATGGACAATTCTATTAAGGATCGAAACTTTTGACTAGTCTAAAAACTAGGACTACTCTACTGAATAGTCTCGGGGCTAGTATATTGCCTAGTCTAGAATGTAGACTATTTAATAGTCTAAGAAGATCTGGACTATAGACTAGTATACTATTTAGACTACCGACTAAACTATTACGTAATCTATTAACAACATTACAGACTATACCATTGATTAGTTATCGACTAGTACCTTAATTGTCTACTACATCGTCTCGACTATTAGCTAGCCTAGGTGCTAATACATTGACAATTATATTATCATGTTTAGGATGTATACTAATGACTAGTCTAAGACCTATTCTATGTACTACTCTACTGGATAGTGTCGGGGCTAGTATATTGCCTAGTCTAAGATGTAGACTATTTAATAGTCTAAGAAGTAGTTTATGGACTACTTGACTAAATGGTGTTGGGACTAGTATATTGCCTAGTCTAGGATCTGGACTATTGACTAATCTAAAAACAATTATTTACTACCCTACAGAATAGTGTCTGGACTAGTATATTGCCTAGACTAGGACTATACTATTGCATAGTCTAAAAAGTAGTTTATAGACTACTCTAGTGAATAGCGTCGGAACTAGTATATTGCCTAGTTTAGAATCTGAACTATTGACTAGTCGTAGAACTAATTTATGAACTACTTTACTGAATAATACCAGGACTAGTCTATTCTAGATCTGGACTATAGACTAGTATACTATTTAGACTACCGACTAAACTATTACGTAATCTGTTAACTATATTACAGACTAGACCATTGATCGTTTCGACTATTGGCTAGCCTAGGTGCTAATACATTGACAATTATATTATCATGTTTAGGATCTATACTATTAACTAGTCGAAGACCTATTTTATGGACTACTCTACAGAATAGTGTCGGGGCTAGTACTCTAAGATGTAGACTATTTAATAGTCTAAGACCTATTTTATGGACTACTTGACTAAATAATGTCAGGACTAGTATATTGCCTAGTCTACCATCTGGACTATTGACTAGTCTAGCAACTAATTTATGGACTACCCTACAGAATAGTATCTGGACTAGCATATTGTTTAGTCTAGGACTTAGATTATTGCATAATCTGATAAGTAGTTTATGGACTCCTCTAGCAAATATCGTCGGAACTAGTATATTGCCTAGTTTAGGATCTGGACTATTGACTAGTCGGAGAACTAATGTATGGACTACTCTACTGAATAGTGACGGGACTAGTATATTACCCAGTCTAGAACCTAGACTATTGTATAATCTAAGAAGTAGTTTATGGACTACTCTCCTGATAAGCGTCGGGACTGATATATTGCCTAGTTTAGGACCTGGACTATTGACTAGTCGAAGAACTAATCTACTCTATTAAATAGTCTGGGGACTAGTATATAATCTAGTCTCCAGACTAGTCGTTTGATTACTTTAATATCTAGTATATTGACTTGTCTATGATGTACTAACAAATCCATAAACTACTCCCGACTAGAGTAGCCTATAAACAAGTAAATGGAACTATCTATTGACTAGTCTTTTAAATATTCCATGAAAAATCAAGAACTAGAATACTGACTAGTCTGTAAACTAGTCTATTATTTTGTTTGTGGATAAGACTATTGATTAATTTATGAACTACTCTATTGACTAATCTATAATCTATAGTCTTTTAAATAATCTATGAACTGATATAGACAAGTCTATTGACTAGTTAATGAACTAGTCTATTGAATATTATATGAACTAGTATAGAGACTAGTCTATTGACTAGTCCATGAGCTACTCTATGTGCAAGTTTACTGATTGGTTTATAATCGACTATATTAACTAGTTACGATGTAGTCTATTGATTAGTCTTTAAACTAGTATATGAACAAATCTATTGACTAATCTTTGAAGTAGTCATTGGCTAGCCTATTGATTAGTCTCTGAATTAGTCTATGGGAAATTTTATTTATTAGTCTATGAATTAGTATTGGAACTAGTCAATTGATTAGTTTATTAACTACTCATTGGGCAAGTTTTTTAACTAGACCATAATTTATATAGTGGAATGAGTAGTATATAAAGTAATCTATTGACTAGTCCATGAACTAGTCGAACTTGGTTGGTTTATTAACCAATTGGTTTATTACTAAATGCGCAAGTCTTATAACTAGACTATAATTCATTTAGTCTTATGAGCAGTATATGAAGTAGTCGAAGAACTAGTCTATAAACTAGTTTATGTTCAAGTTCATAAACTAGTCTATGTACAAGTCTATAGACTAGTCTATGAACTATTAACTACTCAATCGGCAAGTCTTATAACTAGACTATAATTCATATAGTGTAATGGTTATATGTTGTAGTGCATGAACTAGTCGAAAAACAAGTCTATAAACTAGTATATGAACAAGACAATTGACGACTCTATGAACTAGCATATGAACTACCTAATGAACAAGACTATTGACTAATCTTTGAACTAGTTAATTGATTAGTTTATAAGTCCAAGGAATGGTCTGTGAATTACCTAATTGACTAGTATATTAAGTAGTCTAGGGCTTGTCTATTGATAAGTATTCTGACTAGTCTACGGGTTAATCTGTTGACTATTTTTGTGATTAGTCTTCTGACTTGTAGTCGATGACAAACCTGGTAATTAAAGGATAAGTTTCATTATAAATTATCACGATTTTCCATTGAAAATTTATTGAAATTTAATTTTACGACTTTTACGGAAATAGAACAGTAAAATAATACTTTAAAAAGGTCTTAGAGACTTTAACTAATTAACTATTTTATGGATAAGCTCAACAGTATCCACTTCCCTATAGCAAGAAAAACAAAGTTATACTCTATAAAAAAATGTATTATTTTATTTGTATATAAGAATGAAAAACGTTAATAATTTCTTTTTTAACTTGTACTTTTAGCAACAAGAGAAATACCACCAGGAAAGGCTACAACAACCTCCGACACTTGAAACAAAGCATAATAACTAGGAAAATCCCCACCAGAAACAGACTCAGCCCCTTAGCCAGCAGATTTACAGTGAAGCTACAAGTAGTAAATATTTGCACGTTAAAGTAATTGTATAAAATTTAAAAAAAATCCACAGAAAAAAAATACCTACAGATAAAACGTCATGACTTTGTTTACTCGAGTTTCAAGCGTGCGAGAAAAAAAAAACAAAATGATGATTAAACAGAAAAAATCCACACAAAATACTATTCAACAGATAGTATTATATACGACAGACAAACAGATAGATGGACGTACAAACCAAACAAAGAGACAAGTATTTAAAAACCAACATTAAAATCATCTACAATTGCAATTGCTGCAAATTGGTAATTACTATGAAAATGACGTCACGTAACGTAAAAATACTTCGCATATAAAGTGGATAAATTCATGTGAATTACTAAAGGCCAAGCAAAGAGACTGAAGAGATGGTCAAATGAACTGACAGACAGACAGATAAACAATGTTTGATACATTTGAAGAAGAAATCCCCCAAACAACATAAAATAACAAGTAAATACGAAAAATGCACACACATTCAATGTGATACGTGACGCATGCGTTGTAGTTGGTAAAAATATTTACATTATGTACATAAAAAAAATAAAATTATTATATACTAAATGAAAGAGATTGGAGAGAGGGAGTGAGAGAGAGAGAGCAGGAAAAAGTTTAATTCATAAATATCAAAAGATTATAGTTGACTTGGTGGTTAACCATTAACTTCACTATAGTCTGACATAAAACCTCGACTATATAAATGGTTATAGGATCGACTATATGTATACCTGGCTTGTCCATTGTCTTCACTTTCGTGTCTCTACTATTTGATTATAAACTTGACTATAGTCCTGGCACAAGACTCACCTATAAACCTTATAGTATACTTCACCACAGACCCGACTTTATGATGGTCTTTAGTCCTTACTATATACCAGTCTATATATAGTATTATATCAAGACTAAAGTCTTGATTATATTGTCGACTATACTATTGACTCGATTATAATTATGGCTATAGACTCGACTATAGATTCGACTATAGTCCTGACTATAGACTGGACTATAGGCTCGACTATAGCCTTAACTATAGACTCGACAAATTCTTTGACTATTCACTCGAATATAGTCTTCACTATAGTATAGACACAGTGTTGACCTTATGGACTATAAACTCGACCATAGTATTGATAATAGACTCGACTATGGTCTTAACTATAGACTTAATTATAGTCTTGACTATAGACTCCACTATAGTCTTGACTATGGACTCAACTGTAGTCTTGACTATACACTCGACTATAGTCTTTACTATACACTCGACTATAGTCTTTACTTTAGACTCAACTATAGTCTTGACTATAGACTTAAGTCTTTGCTATTGACTCAAATATAGTCTTGATTATAGTAAAGACACATTGTTGACTTTGTGGACTATAGACTCGACTATAGTCTTGACTATAGACATAATTATAGTATTAAATACTGATTCAAATTTAGACTATAATCTTGACTATATACTGTGTAACCTTAACTATTGAATCGGCCATAGTCTCGACTATAGTCTTGTTGTAAACCGTATTCTTGACTATAGACTCGACTTTAGTCTGGACTATAGAATCGACTATAGTCTGGACTATAGACTCGACTATAGTCTTGACTATGGACTCAACTGTAGTCTTGACTATACACTCGACTATAGTCTTAACTATACACTCGACTATAGTCTTTACTATAGACTCAACTATAGTCTTGATTATAGTATAGACACAGTGTTGACTTTGTGGACTATAGACTCGACCATAGTCTTGAATATAGACATAATTATAGTATTGAATATTGACTCGATTTTAGACTTTGGTCTTGACTATATACTCTGTAACCTTGACTATTGAATCGGTCATAGTCTCGACTATAATCTTGTTGTAAACCGTATTCTTGACTATAGACTCGACTTTAGTCTGGACTGTAGAATCGACTATAGTCTGGACTATAGACTCGACTATATTCTGGACTATAGAATCGACTATAGTCTGGACTATAGACTCGACTATAGTCTGGACTATAGACTCGACTATAGTCTGGACTATAGACTCGACTATAGTATGAACTATAGGCTCGACTATAGTATGAACTATAGGCTCGACTATAGTCTTAACTATAGTCTTAACTTAGACACGACTATGGTATTGAATATTGGCTAAACTATAGCCATGACTATATACTCCACTATAGTCTTGACTATAGACACGACTATAGTATTGAATATTGGCTCAACTATAGCCATGACTATACACTCGACTATAGTCTTGACTATTGACTCGATATTATAGACAAAGTTTTGACTTTTTGGACTATAAATTCAAACATTGTCTTGACTATAGACTCAACCCTAGCCTTGACTATAGACACCACGATTATAGTCCTAACAATGGACTCAACCACAGCCTTGACTATTGGCTCGAATAGTTTTGAATATATTGCTGAATATAGTAATATAGTCGTGATTATAGACTCCACTAAAGTCTTGACTAAAGACTCGACATAGGTCTTTACTATATATACTACTCGATTATTGTATTCACTTTAACTCTGACTTTAGAATCGACTATATTACTGACTAAAAACATAAAACCGTCTAAATCTCCCTATAATAAAAAGTTGTTGTACTAACTTAGCTTTTGGCAACACTAACAACTAATTTAACTCTTCGTTAACACACATAGCTTCACACAAACACACAAATAATCCAGACAAACAAAGTCCAACAACAATGATGGAATTTTTGTTTTTGTAAGTGAGAGACCAAACGACCCATCATGCTCTACTGTTTAACACACATTCGAAAGGTGTCTGTCTGGCTGGCTGGCTCACTAACTGACTGACGATCGTTTTGTTTGTTAATTTCATTTCGTTTATTTTGTTTTGTTTTGTTTTGCTTACAACCGCAGCACGTCATCGAAAATGGCAAAAAGAAATGTTGGCGAAAAAGTATATAACCACTTGCAGCATACAGCCCATGTTCAGTTAACAAACATAATCCAACAGTGAAACAAAGTTAAAAACACAAAAGACAATACAAAAACAAAAACTAAAAAAAAAAAAAACTTTAAATTTTGAAAGTTAAAATTTTGAAAATACTACAATAAAATTGAAATTATTAAAATTTATTATTTTAAAAGTGTTAGAAAAACTATTAGAAATGTTCTTTAAAGTGCCCACAAGTGTTTTATATTTGGCTTTTGCCAGCGTCTTAATTGTGAGTCTGTATACGACACCAGCCCTGGCTAGACCATGGGATTTGTACGATGATGTTAGTGCTTTCTTTGATACCATGTCATTGGATGATGTACCCGGTGCTAAAGATGCAAATCAAATGGAACCCAAAGAATTCTGTCGTATGCCCGCCCGTAAAGGTGTCTGTCGCGCTCTAATACCACGCTGGAGTTATGATGCCCAAAAGAAAGATTGTGTTGAATTCAAATTTGGTGGTTGTGATGGCAACGAAAATAATTTCCCCAGCTATAAGGCCTGCATGTCCACCTGTCAGGGCATGTAAATGACAAATTTATGAAACTATTAAAAAGTTTTCTTTTTCATTTCAAAGACATCCAAAAATTTTATCAACCAAATTATTTTAGTTTTAAGTTTTATTATTTAACAAAAAAAAAGCAATTTCATATTGAATGTTTTAATTTAATTATTTTTAGTTAATAAGTTATCTTTTTTCGTGTGATAATCATAAAATGTTTTATTTTTAAGTTTTATTTTTTATGCATTTCATGGAAAATGGTATTCATAACCCAATTAAATATTTGTAGATTGTTTAGTTTTGTTTTTAAATTCAATATTTAAAACTTTATTACCCGCAATAATTCAAATATTTTTTTGGGGTTATAAAAAAATTAGTATTTAAAAAAAAAATATATATATATACATTGTATTTATTTTAAATTAATATTTAGAAATCATATATTTATTGCAAAAACTATAAATATATTATTTAAATAAAAAAACAATTATTTACATTTAAAATCAAGCTTGTGTTTTATTTAGAAAATTAAAATCATTATTGAAGCTTTTGAAATCTTGAATAGTATCGTTATTATAGACTCGACTGTACTGTTGACTATGGATTGACTTTAAGTATATAGAAGGCTGGGGTGTTACTCTGTAACTCGATTCGAATGAAAAATATTTCAAATTTGTATGTTAAATACATTGTGTTTCGAAAACTTTTTCTTTCGAATCGAAATACGGAGTAACCCCCTGAGTATTGTCTATAAATTCGATTATAGTTTTAGTGTTAACTATAGAATTTATTAGTATTAACTATAGATTCTTATATTGTCTTATAGTCTGAAATATAAACATCTTCGATTATAGTCTTTGTGCAATAGACTAGCATATAGACTAAACTATAGACCAGACTATAGACTAGTCTATAAACTAGACTACATATCAGCATATAGACTAGACTATAGTGTACATTATAGACTAGTCTATAGACTAGACTAAACACTAGACTATAGACTAGAATATAAACTAGACAATAGACTAGATTGTAAACTAGACTATAGAATAGACCATAGCCTAGACTATAAACTAGACTATAGACTAGACTAGACAATAAACTAGACTATAAACTATAGACTGGACTATAGACTAGTCTACAAACTAGACTACATACCAACATATAGACTATACTATAGTGTACATTATAGACTAGACTATAGACTAGACTATAGACTAGACTATAGACTAGACTATAGACCAGACTATAGACTAGACTATAGACTAGACTATAGACTAGACTATAGACTAGACTAGACTATAGACTAGACTATAGACTAGACTATAAACTAGACTATAGACTAGACTATAGACTAGACTATAGACTAGACTATAGACTAGACTATAGACTAGACTATAGACTAGACTATAGACTAGACTATAGACTAGACTATAGACTAGACTATAGACTAGACTATAGACTAGACTATAGACTAGACTATAGACTAGACTATAGACTAGACTATAGACTAGACTATAGACTAGACTATAGACTAGACTATAGACTAGACTATAGACTAGACTATAGACTAGACTATAGACTAGACTATAGACTAGACTATAGACTAGACTATAGACTAGACTATAGACTAGACTATAGACTAGACTATAGACTAGACTATAGACTAGACTATAGACTAGACTATAGACTAGACTATAGACTAGACTATAGACTAGACTATAGACTAGACTATAGACTAGACTATAGACTAGACTATAGACTAGACTATAGACTAGACTATAGACTAGACTATAGACTAGACTATAGACTAGACTATAGACTAGACTATAGACTAGACTATAGACTAGACTATAGACTAGACTATAGACTAGACTATAGACTAGACTATAGACTAGACTATAGACTAGACTATAGACTAGACTATAGACTAGACTATAGACTAGACTATAGACTAGACTATAGACTAGACTATAGACTAGACTATAGACTAGACTATAGACTAGACTATAGACTAGACTATAGACTAGACTATAGACTAGACTATAGACTAGACTATAGACTAGACTATAGACTAGACTATAGACTAGACTATAGACTAGACTATAGACTAGACTATAGACTAGACTAAAGACTAGACTATAGACTAGACTATAGACTAGACTATAGACTAGACTATAGACTAGACTATAGACTAGACTATAGACTAGACTATAGACTAGACTATAGACTAGACTATAGACTAGACTATAGACTAGACTATAGACTAGACTATAGACTAGACTATAGACTAGACTATAGACTAGACTATAGACTAGACTATAGACTAGACTATAGACTAGACTATAGACTAGACTATAGACTAGACTATAGACTAGACTATAGACTAGACTATAGACTAGACTATAGACTAGACTATAGACTAGACTATAGACTAGACTATAGACTAGACTATAGACTAGACTATAGACTAGACTATAGACTAGACTATAGACTAGACTATAGACTAGACTATAGACTAGACTATAGACTAGACTATAGACTAGACTATAGAGACTAGACTATAGACTAGACTATAGACTAGACTATAGACTAGACTATAGACTAGACTATAGACTAGACTATAGACTAGACTATAGACTAGACTATAGACTAGACTATAGACTAGACTATAGACTAGACTATAGACTAGACTATAGACTAGACTATAGACTAGACTATAGACTAGACTATAGACTAGACTATAGACTAGACTATAGACTAGACTATAGACTAGACTATAGACTAGACTATAGACTAGACTATAGACTAGACTATAGACTAGACTATAGACTAGACTATAGACTAGACTATAGACTAGACTATAGACTAGACTATAGACTAGACTATAGACTAGACTATAGACTAGACTATAGACTAGACTATAGACTAGACTATAGACTAGACTATAGACTAGACTATAGACTAGACTATAGACTAGACTATAGACTAGACTATAGACTAGACTATAGACTAGACTATAGACTAGACTATAGACTAGACTATAGACTAGACTATAGACTAGACTATAGACTAGACTATAGACTAGACTATAGACTAGACTATAGACTAGACTATAGACTAGACTATAGACTAGACTATAGACTAGACTATAGACTAGACTATAGACTAGACTATAGACTAGACTATAGACTAGACTATAGACTAGACTATAGACTAGACTATAGACTAGACTATAGACTAGACTATAGACTAGACTATAGACTAGACTATAGACTAGACTATAGACTAGACTATAGACTAGACTATAGACTAGACTATAGACTAGACTATAGACTAGACTATAGACTAGACTATAGACTAGACTATAGACTAGACTATAGACTAGACTATAGACTAGACTATAGACTAGACTATAGACTAGACTATAGACTAGACTATAGACTAGACTATAGACTAGACTATAGACTAGACTATAGACTAGACTAGACTATAGACTAGACTAGACTATAGACTAGACTAGACTATAGACTAGACTATAGACTAGACTATAGACTAGATTATAGACTAGACTATAGACTAGATTATAGACTAGGTTGTAGAGTAGACTAGACTATAGACTATACTATAGATCATCAAATGCTTGAATTTCACATCATATATTTGTTATTTTAATTTATTTCTTCTCCACCGGTTCTTAATCAGTACTTCTATTAATTATGATACAAACATTTTTAATTAATAATTCTCTTAGCACAAAATAACGTATCTTAACACCTGTTTTAAGAATAACGAAACTATTCAAATGAAATTAGGCCCAATCAGTACAATATTTATATATGGCCGAATAAAAAAACCTATGCTTCTCAATTTTAAATTATTTTAATTAAACAACAATTAAAGGTCGTTCATAAAATAAATAAAACCAAACCAAAAGTTGGGTCCAAAAATAAACAAAACACACAACACCACTAGTTGGGTCTAGGTTAACAACTCCGCTTTAGAGCAAATTAAATAAACAAATGAACGCATGTAGAAACAAAAACAAACGTTTTAAGAAAAATGCAAATAATTAATAACAAAAAGAAACCAAATAAAACAGAAATACAAATTAATAAACAATTTTGCAAACAAATTGAAAATATTAATAACAACAAAATGACAAAAAAAATACTCTTAAATCAATAAAGACAATAAGACCCCACCAGTGACCACCAACAATACCGGCACCTGTCATTTCTAAAGAATTACTACCGCAATATTTGTTGTATTTTTTGTTAATAATCGATTCAATTCAAACGGAGACAGAAAAACAAATAAACAAACGTTTTATTTCTTTTATTCATTTGCGAACACAATGAGATCGGGCGATGGATCGAATTTGCTAGATAAATAAAATAAATAGATACAAATGTTTAAAACAAATAAAAAACAAAAATATTTATATCAAAATAAAAATAATAAATTAATAAAATTTAAAGGTGTTAATTAAATCATTAAAGAAAGGACTTATAACTTTTTTTTTAGAAACAAAAACAACAAAAAATATTCCAAATATTTTGTCAATTATTGATATTTTTACGGAAAACAACAACAATAATAATAATAATCATGAATAAATAATAATGTTTGCATTTAATATCAGTTTTCATTCATTGGGCAAAAGTGTGAATATTAAAGTAGAAATTTTTAAAAATAAAAACATATTTTTTGAGGACTTGTTATACCCTACACCACTATAGTGGGGAGGTATTATAAATTTGTGCTGATGTTTGTAACATACAAAAATATTGGTCCAATACCCACCTTAAAGTATACCGATCGATTCAGAATCATTGTTTGAGTCGATTAAGACATGTCCGTCCGTCCGTCTGTCCGGCTGGCTGGCTGGCTGGCTGTCCATGTAAACCTTGTGCGCAAGGTACAGGCCGCAATTTTCAAGATAATTTGATGAAATTTGGACCAAGCATGTTTTTTGGCACAGGGACGAAGCCTATTGAAAATGGTTGAAATCGGTCCATTATTTCACCTAGCCCCCATACAACCGTACCTCCCGATTTGAACTTTTTATGCCATAATTACGTCAAATATTCTGCTATCTCTTTAAAAATTGGCACAAATAAGTTTTTTATAAGTATAAATGACGCTGCAGATTTTCGTAAGGATCGGCCTATATTTGACCCTAGCCATACAAACCCCCCTTCAAAAAATGACTTAAACGTCTAAAATTGACTTGTAACCATTTGTATCGCAATGAAACTCAACAAAACTAACTGTTATTTAGAAATATATCCTTTTGCCAAATTAACCGAGGATCGGCCCATATTTGACCTATATAAAGCCTCATTTAGAAATTTTAGTTTTTTATCAATAAATTGCTTAAATATTTTGGAATTATTGGTAATATTCAACATAAAACTTTCTTTATAAAAAATAAAAATTTTATAAAAAGTAAAAATTTTAAAAATATACTCATGGTGTAGGGTATTATATGGTCGGCCATGTCCGACTATACTTTCCTACTTGTTTTTATTTACAAAGAAGTTTATTTACATATACAGTTGGTTGTAGGTTGACATCTCTTAACTAACAATTTTTCTCCTTTTAGGAAATTGCAATTGATGGAAAAGTAGCGATTTTGATTCGATAGACAAAGATCATCCATTCGAGACAAAACAAACTGGAATCGGAGCATTACGGTTGTTGCCAAACTTAATAAAGAGTTTCTAAATCACTTTAAATTACTTAAGCAGCATGAACCTTTAAAAGCGATAATTGACCGATATATACCAAGAATATGCAGTCAAATATAACAGAGTAAAATCACCCCTATTTTGCATTTCAATTCGAATCAAAATAGTCTCCGTTTGGACACTTGGGTATTCTACAGTTCGAAACGAAGCTCCGCCACTAAAATAACAACATAAAAATACGTAATTACGATCGTACCTATTTTCGATCGTAGTGTAACTGAACGTAATCGTAATGCCGAATAGAGGTTAATATAACAACATGACAACTCCCGGTCAATACTTGCTAAAAACTATTCAGCAGAATTTCTTTGGGAAGTTTCGCCATTTAGTCCAGATATTTTACAGTCCGACTACTTTTTTTCCGATCTATACTCTTATAGATATGATACGTACTTGATCGTAAAATATAAGCAGTTATCTTAGGGAGAGGACTAATAATCTGACAGTTTATTGACCCGTTCCCACTACAATCTGTTCTTCGCACCGGAAGTTCAAAGAACAATGACCAAGGATTGTCAACCTAGCCAGCTGCTACAATAACAACAACAATGTATAGACATGTTAACAGAATAGATCTTAGACTAGTCAAGAGGCTAATCTATTTTACCCATTTTCAAAATTATAGGTTCATAATAGCCCCCTTTCCCGGTGTATGTTACATTGATGAAATTTACCAATTTTGATGTCTGAGCAACCAATATCTCCAGTCTGCCGGAACTATAAATTGGTAATGTAAAATACGTCATCGGTCTTTCTTTGGAATAATTAGACCTCGCGTTGAACCATAGAACTGAATCCGCTCGTCCAATTTTGTATAGATGTTCTCGTAATCCTGTATGTCTACTCAGAATACTTAACATCATACTAATCTCAGACTTGTACATTTTGAGGCTATTCCTTATCTTGCTCTCGTCAGGGTCACCCCATATGATCTTTGGGATTTTGCCAATCGTTTCATTACCAAGCAGCCTTGTGGGATTCTCTCACCCATAGTTTAAATCAGTCGCGGATCCAGCTCGAGCGCTTGGGGGTTTGGAGGCTGTTGAAATTTTGTTCTTTTTTACATATTTCAGGTTTGTGCGGAAATTTCCTTTTTTTGTAAACTGTGGTATATTTCTGTTTCTCGATCTTCAATATAGAAGCCCAGACCTACTTTGATATCGCCCTAATTGCCTTCTGGCTGTCGGTCCAACAAAGTCCACAAAGTTATTGATGCATAAGCTAGAATTGTTCTAATTACACTTTTATAAAGCACATTTGTTATATAAAGCACTCATTTCATGCCTTGTGCCTTGTTGATCCTATCCTCTATGTGGTGTAGATTACACTTTTATAAAGCACATTTGTTATAGTAGGTAGGGTTCTATAGTTGAAACGAAAAGTCGACTTTTTACATTTTAAGTCGACTTTTAGCATTTTAAAAATAGTCGACATTTTGACTTATTGACTTTTTCCGACTTTTTCAACTATATCCGACTATTTTCGACTTTTTCCGACCTTTTGACTTTTTCCGACTTTTTCGTCAATTTTCGACTTTTTCCGACTTTTTTCGACTATTTGACTTTTCGACTTTTTTAAATTTTTCGACTATTTCCGACTTTTTTGACTTTTCGACTATTTTCGACTTTTTCCTACCTTTTGACTATTTTCGACTTTTTGGCTATTTGCGACTTTTTTCGATTCTCAACTATTTTCGACTGTTTTCGAGTTTTTCCGACTATTTAAGAGTTTTTGACTTTTTTCTCAAAATGTTTGTCCTAGAGTCAATATTTGGAGAGCTGGAGAAGGTCTTTTTTGAAATTTTTATGTTTTTTTATTTCACATTTCTTTCAAAGGAAAGAAATTTTGGACGGATAGTACTGACTTCAATCCCTGTCTGTGTCGACTTTTTATTTTTTTTATAAGTATTCTATAAATAACTCTACTAACAACTTATTTCCAACCAAACAATATTGTCTTTTTGAGCATCTCAAACAAAAATAAGTACTTTTCGACTATTTCCTACATTTTTCGACTTTTTCCGAACTTTCGACTTTTTCCGATTTTTCGAATTTTTTTTCGACTTTCGACTATTTTCAACTTTTTGACTATTTTCTACATATTCCAACTTTTTTCGACTATTTCCTACATTTTCCGACTATTTCGTACATTTGCCGACTACTTTCAACTTTTCGACTATTTTCGGCTTTTTCCGACCTTTTTCGACTATTTCCGATTTTTCGAACTTTTTCGACTATTTTTAACTACATATTCCGACTTTTCGACTTTTTCCGATTTTTCGAATTTTTTCGACTATTTTTAACCTTTTGACTATTTTCTACATATTCCGACTTTTCGACTTTTTTCGACTATTTCCTACATTTTTACATTTTTAACTACTTATTCCTACATATTCCGACTTTTCGACTTTTTCCGATTTTTCGAATTTATTCGACTTTTCGACTATTTTTAACCTTTTGACTATTTCCTACATATTCCGACTTTTCGACTATTTCCTACATTTTCCGACTTTACGACTATTTTCAACTTTTCGACTATTTTCGACTTTTTCCGATTTTTCCAATTTTTTCGACTTTTCAACTATTTTTAACTACATATTTCGACTTTTTCCGATTTTTCGAATTTATTCGACTTTTCGACTATTTTTAACCTTTTGACTATTTCCTACATATTCCGACTTCTTTCGACTTTTTTTCGACTATTTCCTACATTTTCCGACTTTTCGACTGTTTCCTACATTTGCCGACTAATTTCAACTTTTCGAATTTTTCCGACATTTTTTGACTTTTTCCGATTTTTCGAATTTTCGACTATTTTTAACTACACATTCCTACATATTCCGACTTTTTTCGACCATTTCCTACATTTGCCGACTATTTTCAACTTTTCGACTTTTTTACGACCTTTTACGACTTTTTTTCAACTTTTTTCGACAATTTTCGATTTTTCCACTATTTCCGACTTTTTTCGACTTTTATATACAAATTCGACTTTTCGAGTTATCAACTTTTTTTAAAACTTTTTCGAGTTATCGACTTTTTTGAAACTTTTTTTCGACAAAAAGTCGATTATTGGAAAGTCGATTTATAGAACCCTAATAGTAGGACTGAAACCCCATTTCAACGATGTGCCTTGTTGATCCTATCCTCTACGTGGTATCTTCACCTCAATTTCTGGTCAATGATTACAGCTAAGTTCTTATCTTTGTGTGTTACCGATATCTTCTGGTTTTTTTGGATAATTTTCGGTGTAAGAAAGTAGTTTTTGAACCCTAATATTCAAAAAATTTGAGTTGATCTTTCTTGTATTTCATTTCTCAATGTGAACTTTTTCCTTTCTTTTAAAAATAGTTTGTTTATATTATTTTTTCTGTTAAAACTTTGTTAACAAAAACTTTTAAATTAATAATAATACATAATACAAAAAAAATTAAATAGTATTTTGTATTGCAAAAAAAAAATTAACCGTAAAATATTTATATTTTTTGTATAATAACAAAAACATAAGCAATCATTCATAGATTTACTACAAACTTATAACATCCGTCCGTCTGTCCGTAAATTCGTTGACTAGTCGTCCGTCCGTCCATAAACAGAAATGATAATAAGTAATGGAAAAAATAAATAAATAAAAAACTATGCATTCATTAGTAATTTATATATATATTTTTTATATTTTATTTGGTTTTCATAATGACTCTAGGCATTGTTTATTTATGTTTTTTTTTTTTTTTTGTTTATTTTACACATTTACACAGTTTTTTTTTATTATTTATAGTTTCTGCGAATTTAGTGGTTATTTCTGTTATTTTCTGTTTTTATCCATAGAAATACAATAATATTCGCGCAACTCTTCTAGTAGATACA
>NC_060954.1:52481173-52516173 GCF_022045245.1 Lucilia cuprina
TTTCTGAAATAGTACGTTCTGTATACCAGGTAATGTTTTTAAGCATCTATAAGAAAAAGAAAG
Organism: Lucilia cuprina; assembly: GCF_022045245.1. NCBI lineage: Eukaryota > Metazoa > Arthropoda > Insecta > Diptera > Calliphoridae > Lucilia > Lucilia cuprina. Next base: position 52,481,237 of record NC_060954.1, read on the forward strand.
AAAACTAGTAAGTAGGAAAAAGAATGTTTTAAGTTTTTATACTCACTATATTATGAACATTCTTATTAAAGCTGTCGTCTTCGCTTAGTATCAATAAAACAATCAATGACATATAAATGTGATGTGAGGTGCTATCAGGAGCATGATACAATGTTTGTAAAATGGGTGTAACCAACTTTTCCAAATCCTGTTGAGCCATGACAAAACGATAAAATCTTTCATTACGATGCAGTAATAAATACAATAACAAAGTCGCCTGATCAATAGTGACAATACGGCATAAAGTTTCATAAACCGCAGAAAAATCAATATGAAATGTGGCTGCATCTTTATGGGCCACATCTTTAGAATCAGCACATGCAAACAAAGAATTACGATATGAATTCTCTTTTGTGGTACAATGATTGGTCAGTATTAGTATCAAAAGAAGACTTTGATTGGCCAACGGATAGTGAGTACGAAATTGTTGTGATAGCTCAGAACCAACCGTATGAGTTGTATTTAAAACATCCTGTTGCTTGCGAAAGCTGAATATAGAGAGTAGAGATTCTGCAATGCCAAAGACAAATGATCCGGCTGATGAAGAACCAAACATAGTTTGAGGCACCTCAACTAAACGTGAGACGAAATGTAATAAGGCAGACATTAAAACATTTGCATGTTGACATTTGTAGACAGTGCGGAAGATAATTGATTTTTCGGTTGGTTGTTGTGTAAAAAGGTGCACGGAGAGAAGAGTGATTAGAGTATTGACAGCTTCCAAGTGTAAATGATATGTGAATTCTCTGAAAGAGATAGAAAATAAGTGATATTGTATGTTTAGAGTAACGTAAAGATTAGAGGAGATATGTATGTTTATTTAATAATGGTTTATGTAAAACAAATCTGTCCAGAATATAAACTAGACAATAGACTATAATAAACATCACACTATAGGCTACAGACTAGACTATGAGCTAGAATAGACTACAAACAAGCATATAAACTTGACTACCCAATATACTAGAATGTAGCTAGACTATAAACTATTTTGAAATGGAGCTACAATTGCAAACTTACTTGACAGGAATCACCACTATCAAATTGAAGATAGCATCAATGAAAGTCTCAAACTTGGAACCATCCACTAAGACAGCCGCTGCTGCTGCAGCCGCCTTAATAGTAGCAGCCGCATCATCATGCTCTGTGGCTTCCACCGCTATGGCAGTACTTTCAGCAGGAGCGCCTGCTGCCAAAGCCTCTTCCTCAGCCTTTAATAATTCCTCATTTGGTATGGCTTCAAAATGTTGTAATAACTGAAATTCCGAACCAGTCTCTATGATATATTTCACCAGACTGCGTATAATGAATAAAGCATTAAAAGTATGCCATATATGCATGTTACTCTCCTGATCGGATAAGGAAAGTAATTCAGATACTTTAGTTAAAAACACCGTTATAAGTGAACCAAAATTTCCAGTTTTTAAATTGTTACTAATAAACGATTGACATAGGGACTCTAGGCGTGAGTCTAAATTTAATTGTTCCTGTGTATTCTCGGGTATGGTAATATTATAGTTGAGCAACTTTTGCCAATAGTCCACATCCTCGTGTGAAATATGTGTGCGTCCCACAAATCTCTGTAACAATTCATTGCCGGCTAAATCAGCCTGCCTGCTTACATTGATACCCATTCTGTGAGGTTTTTCTCTAGTAGTTTAACACTTTTTTCCTGTTTTTTTTTATTGGCTTCCCGTTTAGAGTCGCAGTCGTTGTCTTTTTTTCTTTCCTTCGATATGAAAAGTTTGTTGTGGTTTTTCTTTGTGAAGGTCTACTTTTCAATTTTTTTTGTTTAATTATTTAAATTTTCTAGTTTGTTAATCCATAGATATTGTTTTTTTTATGGTTTTTAAATAATTTATTTTAGTATTTTAGTAGCCGTGTCGGCAAAAAAATTAAATAAACTTATTTTTTCTTTTATTCTGATGTGGAATATGTAAAAAATCTGACAGAGCTAAACGTCATCATAGTTTTTACTATTCTCTTTTCAATTGTTGTTCTTTTCAAACAGCTGTTTATGGAAAGTAATGCTGCCAGATTAATGATAAACAATACAGCGGTTGATTTGTGTATTGTATGAAATTTACGTTAATTTTTGTAACGATTTAAACAAAAATTTTAAATTTCTTTAAAATGCAACAGAAATTTTTATGTTTACATAGCTTAATGTTAACTAAAATCATAGGAAAGCATTTAAAGTTCTTGTTAATACTTATAACCCTCAAACATAGTGATATATACTTGGTAGAATTAAGAAAAGAAAACAATTGAATTATTTTTTATTCATTTTTTTATTTGATTTTGAAATAATATTTTGTAGACTTGCAAGTATTTGAAAATATATTATTTTTTTTTATAATTTAAAATTAATTTTTATTATTATATTTTTAAACCTGTTGAGAATTACATATATTTAAAACGGGAATTAACTATTTAAAAAGAAGAAAAAAAGTAAACTTTGTTGTTGATTTTAGGGTTTTCATTTAAAATCAAATTACTTTTATTAAAAGAAATTTTCATTATTTCAAACAAAAAATACAATATAATTGTGTTGTAATAAAAATATAATAAAATTTTGTTTAATTGTATTAATAAATTTTGAATTTCAAAACAAAATCTACTAACATCACATTTAGGTTTTGTTTTTTCCTATTAAAATTTGCTAAATTGTTGTTAAAGATAACTAAATTTTTGTATTAAACTGAATAGTGATAGAAGAAGAAAAGAAAATTTAAAGGAAATAGAGAAAGAAATGTTGGAAAAAAAACAAAAGACCGCTTCTGCTCTAATCAGCTAAGAAGGTATATACATATTTGTTACTTTTTTAATTTGTGGTTTAATTGTTTTTTTTTTTTTTAATGAGGAAAACATGCAGCCCTACTTAAATGTATAAGTTTAGATTACAAACTAAAATAATATTAAACAATATGGATGAATAAATGATTTTTCTAATAACTAAAATATAAAATCTTAGCTTTGCTGAGTTTTAAAGCCAAGTCTAATTGTTTTTGTTAGTGATTAGATAGTTTTTTTGTTAAAAAAATAAAGTATTGCTTATATAGTTGCAAAGAAAGAAAAAAATTAATAATATTAATAAAAAATTGGAATCATCATTCCCTTCTCTAAGCCCTTTTCTGTTTCCTCTTTTGTACACAATACATTTACAATAGAATTTTACAAAAATCAACTTTATCTTGTGTCTTTTTTTTTTCTATAAAAAAAGTTGATTTATCTGCATATTTTGTTAGTTTATCATTATTTTAATATTATTTTGGCCATTATTACTGTGTTGAGCTTTATTAGCTTAATCGTCATAGTTTGGCTATTTTAAAATCATCACACTTCTTTCCTGGTTGTTTGTTTTTGTTGTTGTTTTAATAATATTATATAATAAGTATTTTGTATTAAACGTTCATTGTGCTTTCTGGAGTCCTTAACTTGGGTTCTTTTGATTTGTTGAGAACGTTTCCAATTTCCATTTCTTAGTACATCACACTTTTATTACATTCCCGTTTAACGAAATTATTGTTAAATTTTATATGTTTATGAAAAAAGAAAAATTGTTAAAATATAGAAAACGATTTATAGAACGTTTTCATTCCATTTTATATAATTTAAAATTTGCGGAATGGTACTCTGGATGATGAGCTACCACTGCTGGCTAACATTTGTTTAAGACTGAACGAGGACAAAGCAATACCCAATAAAGCCAAACAGGTAGCTGAACGGGTAATGACACGATCAGGACTGGAAGTAGTTGTGATACTGCTGCTAGTTGCTGTTTGAGCAGAGGGCTGGAAGAAGGAGAAGAAGAAAAGAGAAATTATTAAATTAATGATAAATTAATGAAATTTATTGAATTTTTATAAAATCAAGACTAGCTTAAGCTATATACTAAACTATAGACTATACTGTACATTAGACTGAAGACTAATGAATAGATTTTGCTATACACCATAAACTAGACTATTGCCTACACTACAGACTAGACTACCGAGTATAGAATATACTATAGACTGGACGAAAGACTAGACTATAGACTAAACTATAAACTAAACCCTACACTAAACTATATACTAAACAATAGATTAATCTATAGACTAAACTATAGACTGACTATAGACTATACCATAGACTAGACTATAGACTAGACTAAAGACTACACAATAGACAAGACTAGACCATAGACTAGACTATAGAGTAGACTATAGACTAGACTATAGAGTAGACTATAGACTAGACTATAGACTAGACTATATACTAGACTATAGACTAGACTATAGACTAGACTATAGACTAGACTATAGACTAGACTATAGACTAGACTATAGACTAGACTATAGACTAGACTATAGACTAGACTATAGACTAGACTATAGACTAGACTATTGACTAGATTATAGACTAGATTATAGACGAGACTATAGACTAAATTATAGACGAGACTATAGACTAGACTATAGAGTAGCTTATAGACTACACTAGAGACTAGACTATAGACGAGACTATAGACTAGCTTATAGACTAGCTTATAGACTACACTAGAGACTAGACCATAGACTAGGCTAAAGACATCACTATAGACTATATTATATACTAGAGTAAAGTCTTGACTACAGATAAGACCATAACTAAAGTCTATTCTATATTCCTGACTTTGAACTAGGCCTTATCTAAAATCTCAAGGTCTTAAGTCAAAACAATGCCTTGTCCTTGTCTTATTGTAAAGTTTACATAGGAGAACGAATATTTTTTTTTTTTTGTAATTTACAAACATCTGCTATAAAACATTTCATTTTCTAAATTTGTTAAATAAATCCCTCGAAAATTCTTAATCTATAATAGAAATGGACAAACAAACAAGTGTAATATATTAAACAAAATCACAACCACTTAAAATTTTAAAAAAATTAATTACAGAAAATAATTGTAAGCTAAAAATAAACAAGACCAGAAAAAATATAGTATAATTTAAAATATTTATTGGCTTGATGCCCACCAACAGACATTTAACCCACAACGAGTAAGAGTAAACAAATTAATTAAAATACAAAAATAAAAAGTAATTTTCAAGTTCAAAAATTACAAAAAGAAAAAAATTAAGTAAACATATTGTCGTCTACTTAAAATGAAAACATTAAACAAAAATATAATATTTATGCTTATAAGCAATAAGTAATAAATTCAATTTAAAAATTTACGGGAAATTATTCATAAAAATATTGAATGAATGCACATTATAAAAGGGTTAATAAACCAATTCAATGATAAGTTTGTTTCCTTATATATAAACTGAGTATAGTATACGATAAGATTAAACACAAAATACAAAAAATGCTTGGCATTTTAATATAGATAGTGGCTGATAAAGAAACTACTACAACATTTCCAAATTTCTATTTGTTTTTTTTTTTTTTTTTGATAAAAAAAAGCTGTTTTAGTTTAGATATTTCTAGTAAAATTTCATAAATTATTTGAAATACATGTTGAAATTTAAATTTATTAAAATTAAGATAGAAATATTTTAAATATATTTTAAGGGAAATGGTGTAGTAAAGAAATCTAAACAATTTATTAAATTTCTAAATATGTAGGTAAGTATAACAGAAAATTTTTGCTTAATTAACAACAAATAGACACAAATTACGTAAAGAAATACAATTTTGAAATGTTAGTTGATTGCAAGAGTATGAGTGTATTCAACTAAACAAAAAAAAAAACAAAAATTTCCTTAGCAACAATTGAAAATTTGTTAAACTAATAAAAATAATAAATAAAACAAATAAGAAACAAGTAAGAAATTATAGTAGGGCAAGGTCGAGCAAATAATACCCTACATCTTTTACAAAAGTAAAATGAGATTTAGTTGTCAAAATAAAACATTTAAGTTGAATTGTACCGTTCCTCAGATATACTTAAGCCGTTTATTGTTGAGTAAATTTTAAACATTTAAGTCAAATTTTCAAGAAGGCTTTTTATAGGGCTAGGGTCACATAAGACCCTATAATTATAGAGTTCATGAGGGTTGTTGTTTAGTTCCAAGCCAAGAAATTGGACTACTTCAATAGGGTTAGTCTATAAATCCTTTGGGCTAAGTGAAGTAGGGTGGGCTGGACAGTTGAATATGTGGAGGATATCATGGGGACCCTGTCCACAAGCTGGGCATATATTGAGGACGGTACGGTCTATGCGGAACCAGTAGTCGTTGAACCTGTTGCTCCATACCGACCGGTTGCCGACATTCATGCCGTAACCAGAAACCGCGGTATTGATGGCATCTCTATGAATGTCATTCAAAGCTGCTGTATACGAGTTCCGCTCTAAGGGATCCTCAACATAACTTTGTATGCTCTCTTCGTATACACGAAGGTCCTTCGTTTCCTCGTGTAGATGGTGCTCTGAGGTTATTTGCATGCAGCCCGTTACAGTTCGTAGGGCGACATTTTAACAGCTTTAAATATTTCTCCACTGGGTATCACTCAGCGAAGGAGACCACACTGGATCAGCATAATTGACCTCTGACCGGACAATTGTTTTATAGGTAGCTAACAAGGTTTCTTTGTCCATTCTCCAAGTGCTGCCGGCTATCGCTTTGAGGACCTTGTTTCTACTTTGCAATCTGTGCGTAGTTGCAGTGGCATGAGCTGTGGAAGTAAACAGGCTGTCAAAGGTGACCCCCCAAAATCTTTGGGTGGTTTACGGGTTTACGCAGTTAATGTGGGTCGTCAAGACTAGTATAGAACTTGCATTGTCGACTTACGAGTATATTAAAACATAATTATGAAATAGGTGAAATAATGGACCGATGTTAACCATTTCCAATAGACTTTGTCTACGTTACCATAGAAGATCATGTGCCAAATTTCATTGAATTATTTTCAAAATTGCGACCTGTAGTTTGATTACAAGGTTTACAAGCTCTATTGGGGGGTTCAGTTGTGTGGGGGCTAGGTGATATAATGGATCGATCTTAACCATTTCTAATAAGCTTCATCCCTGGGACAATAGAACATTATTTACCAAATTTCATTGATTTATCTTCAAAATTGGTACTTGTAGTTTGATGACAAGGTTTACATGGACGGACAGACGACAAACAGACGGACATAGCTAAATCGACTCAGAAAATGATTCTGATGACGATTGGTATACCTCAAAGTAGGTATAGGACCAATATTCTTGTGAGTTACAAACATCAGCACAAACCCAATACACCACTAAAGTTGTGTAGGGTATAAAACATGAAATAAACAAGAAAAATGTTTATAGATATGTATAAAGAAAATAAAAAAGATATATATTTACTTAAACATTATGTTAAGAGCAACAGGTAGTTATTTCAAAATCAATATAACAATGTGAGATTTCTCTGTAAACTTTCTGGGGTTTGTAAAAAACCAGAAAATTTTCTTTTTTACTTTTGAAAAAAACTTCTTGATAACATATACATCACACTAATATCACTACTAACAAATATTTGATCATGTGCTTGGCATACATATATGTACATACATACATATGTATGTACATGATGTATTATTTAATTAAATTGTTTATCATTTCTAACAACTCAGGTTCATTAAAACATTTATATAAAAATAACACAATTTAAGAAAAAGTGCGTCTTTTTGAAATTCAAAAAATTTAAAAATAGTTTTTTTTTGTTTATATAAAAAAAAGAAAAGAAAACAACTTGAATTGCCAAAATGCTTTGGCGAATTTTAAATACACTTCAATACTTTAGAGAAACAATTTTTTTTATTAAAAAATCATATTTTTAAGATTTTCCAAAGCTTTTTTAATAAAAATCTTTAATTTTTTTCAAAAATTATTTGTGAAAAAAGCTTTTAAAAAATATTTTTTTGAAAAAAGCTTTTTCATTTTTCTAAAATATTTTTTATTAAAAGCTTTCTTATATAAACTTTTAATGAAAAAAAAAAACACTTTAAAAATTATGAAAAAGATTTTAGAAAAAGCTTTTTTTATTAAAAAAAAATCTGTTAAAATATTTTTTTAATTTTGTATTTTTTTATAAAAAAGCTTTAATACTTTTTTAATATTTTTTTAAGAAAAACCCAAACCGTTAAAAGCTTTTTATAAAGAACTTACAATGAAAAAAGTTTTTTTTATTAAAAGCTTATAACGAAAAATGCTTTACTTAAAAAAGTTTATAATCAAATCTTTCATAAAAAACGTTTTTGTTAAAGCTTTTTTACACTTAATTTCAAAATTATTTATTTTTTTGTTTAAAAATTTTATATAAAAAAGCTTTTAATGAGAAAATCATTTAATAGAAAAGCTTTTACAAAACAGTTTTTTTTCAGAAAAATCTTCTTTTATTAAAATTTTTATGAAAAAGCTGTTTACAAAAATAAAAAGCTTTAAACATACATTTCATGTTAAACGTATTACGAAAAAAGCTTTATATGAAAAAAATATTATAATGAAAAGCTTTATAAGAAGAAGTTATATTAAACCTATAACAATAAAAGCTTTATATGAAAAAATATTAACGCAATAAAAGCTTTTTACGAAAAACTTATAACGATAAAGTTTTTATGAAAAAGCTGTTTATAAAAATAAATAAAAAAGCTTTAAAATACTTTCTATGCTAAACCTTTAGCAAAAACTTATATATATAAAAGCTTTTTATGAAAAACTAATAAGGATAAAACAATTTTATGAGAAAAACTTATAAAGAAAGCTATTTTGCTTAAGATTCCTTATTAAAAAGATAAGCTTTAATATTTCTTAATATTTAGATAATTTTTGCAAAAATTTAAAAACTTTTTATTAAGAAACCATTTATGAAAAAATGCTTATGAAAAGCTGTTTTATAATTTTTTTCGAAAATAGCTTTATGATGGAAAACATATTTCAAAAGCTTTTAATAAAATTTATAAAATACTTAAACTTTTTTAGAAAAAAAATTATTATTTTAAGAAAAACACTTTTGTATTTTTTTTAAATCAATTTTTTCAAAAAAAACGAAACCGTTTAAATATATTTTTTAAAAACTTCCAATAAAAGAAGCTTTTTATTAAAAGCTTATAACAAAAATGCTTTGCATAGAAAAGTTCATAATAAAAACTTTTTATAAACAAGGTCTTTTGATTTTAAAATTATTTTTTATATAAAAAAGCTTTAAATGGGATAATCATTTAATAAAAAAGCTTTTATAAAAAAAACTTTCTTTTAGAAAAAGCTTTTTTATCAAAGTTTTTATAAGAAAGTTGTATAAAAAAGCTTTAAAATTACTTTTATGCAAAACTTATAACAAAATAAAGCTTATTGTGAAAAACTGTGAAAAATTGTTAATAAAAAAAGTTTTTTATGAAAAGCTTTTAAAGTAAAAAAATATTTCATATAAAATATTCCAAAAACTTATAACGTAAAAAGTGTTAAATGAAAAGCTTATAACAACAACAAAAAGCTTTATATAAAAAAGCTCTTTTGCTAAAGTTTTCTTATTTAAAAGGTATTTTTTGCAAAATTATTTAAATAGCTTTTTATTAAAAACGTATTTATAAAAAGTTTATTTGAAATAAAGAATAGTTTTTTTACAAAAAAAGCTTTTCCTGAAATCTTTTCAAAAGCTTTAAAAATTTGTTTATGAAAACTTTTTTTCTTAATATCTATTGAAACCAACAAAAATTTCAGAACATAATCTAAAAAGAACTAGTTCTAGAACGAGTGCAAGTAGAACTACTTTAGATTCTTAAACAACAGTCTTTAAACTAGTGGTGTCGCCATTATGACTGCTACCTGTTCCTAGCATTATCGTTTTGATTCTAAAATTCTTCTTTAAAATTTTCAAGGAACTAGTTCAGAAATTAATATTGCGATTATTGATATTGTATCTTAATCTAAAACTCTTATCACGGGTATTTATTTAAAAAGTAACACATACATAGATATAATACAAGTTTTTTTTTTGAAATTTCATTTTCAAAGTACAAAAAATATCTATTAAATGACGTCAAATTAATATTGAAGAGAACAAAAAATATTGGTAAAATATTTGTGAATTTATTGTATTTTTAAATGCCAGACATCATAGTACAATATACCGAATATATAAACACTGATGCGTATTAATAATAATCAGAAGAGAGAAACCATATCGTTGGCAAAACCAAAAGAAGAACTTAATAACAAATTAAAAAAAAATATAATAATTAAAACTTCTAAGATATTATTAAAATTTTTACTAAACATTTCTAAATTTCTGTTAACGATATTTACATTTGCATTATCTTTTAGCATGAACTTTTTCATTTTAAAATAGAGCAAAGTTTATATACATACTAAATACGTTTATAATAGTCTTTCTTATTTTATATATATAACATTTATTTAGTATTTGTATATATATTTATTTATTTTATATATTTCTGTTTAATTAATCGGCAACTTGTTTCATTATTTTATTTTTAAATGTATTATATACTAAATATTTATAAGATAGAAATAGATCGTTATGAGTGATAACAGGCGCATGGCGCATTTTATTTTAAATGACAATAAAGAGAATTTAAATGCGTAATTATTTACGTATTATATTATGTTTCATTCAATTAACCTTAGAAATGTTTTAATTGTCTACACTATTACTAGACAAATGTGACAACCACTATCATTTAAAAAAAAGCTTAAAAATATTACTGCATAATATTCAAGATTATTTTATTAGAGACGTAATTTAATTTATTGAAATATATGCCAATAAATAGCGTTAAAAATGCTATTGCAAAAATGTATAATATTTACAATTTTAGGGGTCTACGACCAGCAGGTGACAAACGACATGGCAAAATCAGTAAACAAAAAATAAAAATGTTTTTGATGAAAACATCATTGAATGAATTTTTCTTTTTAAACTGGATTATCTTTTAGATTGAAGACTAGACTATAGAGTATAATCTTGACTATAGTCTAGTTTATAGTCTAGTATATAATCTAGTATATAAACTAATCTATAGTCTAGTCTATAGTCTAGTCTATAGTCTAGTCTATAGTCTAGTCTATAGTATAGTCTATAGTCTTGTCTATAGTCTAGTATATAGTCTAGTATATACTATATATAGTCTAGTATATAGTCTAGTATATAGTCTAGTATATAGTCTAGTCTAGTCTATAATCTAGTCTATAGTCTAGTCTATAGTCTAGTGTATAGTCTAGTCTATAGTCTAGTCTAAAATCTAGTCTATAGTCTAGTCTATAGTCTAGTCTATAGTCTAGTCTATAGTCTAGTCTATAGTCTAGTCTATAGTCTAGTCTATAGTCTAGTCTATAGTCTAGTCTATAGTCTAGTCTATAGTCTAGTCTATAGTCTAGTCTATAGTCTAGTCTATAGTCTAGTCTATAGTCTACTCTATAGTCTAGTCTATAGTCTAGTCTAGTCTATAGTCTAGTCTTTAGTCTAGTCTACAGTCTAGTCCACATTCTACACTTTACATCATTTTAATAAGGATAAGTTTTACTCTATAATAGAAGATTATCTAAAAAATTATACTTAAGAACACAACAACCATAATATTTCTTTAAATAAAAAAACGTTCTGTTTATTTAATTAAATAATCAATAAAAAATTATTACAAACTATTAATTCTTATACAATTATCTTAAATTGTATTATTTACATTAAATGTTTATATTTACAATACAATTATTTTATTACTATTTATTATTTTGCTTTCTCATGCGATTCGCCGATAACATTTGCGAAATCTTTTCTAAACTATAGTCCATATCACCACGAAAGGTAGACAAAGGTTTTTCTTCATTTTGGATTTCTTCTTTTTTAATGATTTTTTTCTTTTTTCGTACACTTTTAAAATTCTGTTTAGACATTTTCTCATCAACAATTGCTAATTTCTTGAGAATATCTCTTCCTTTCATAATATTAGCTTTTGGTATACTATTAACTGATAACGTAGTGGGATTTTCTTCAGAAGGTTTAGCTAATTCTGGGGTGAAAGATTTTAAGGAAATGTCTAAAGATAGGGGGGAATTTAAAGTTGTAGAAAGTTCTTGAGACTTTGCTGCTTGAGATGTTTTTGAAGATAATTTGTTTGCTTTGGAACTTGTTGTTTTAGTTGGAAGTGATAATTCTGGAGATTTTGGTTTTTCCAAAGAATACAAAGATAATTTGGTTGTTTCTATTTTTGCATTAGAACTTGTTGATGGAGTTTCTGTACATGTTACAGAAGTTGATAAATTTGATATATCTTTTGGTTCACTAGAAGACATTTCTGTAAGATTTTTTGATGATGTTGGTAATATATTATATAAAGGTGATTCTTTATCAATTGTTTCTATTGATTGTATATCAATTTTAGGTTTGTAATCTTTACAACTTATAAATGATGATAATTGATTGTCATTTTCCTCAACTAAGGCAGAATTTGCATCATTATCTAATGAAATAAATATCGGTAGAGATTCTAAACTATTTGTATACGTTTTATCTTCATTCGCACTTTGAATTTCGTTAGAGTTAAGTGGTAATGTTAAAAATTCACTTTTAATCATTTCTATATTAGATTTACTATCCAACAATTCATTACTATCTTGAGAAATTTCCGTTTTACAAAGATTTTCATTGAAATTATCCAAAAAACTTATATCGAAATGAGTTGTAACCATATCACTACTATTAGGAATAGAATTGTGTGTATCTTGTGCGCCCGATTCATTGGTATATTGTTGTATAAAATCATCTAAAAATGTAAGATTTTGATAATTTTCCTTCTCCACCTGATCCGGTTCTTCATCCGTGGAGTACATCTCATCATTGTAGGGATACATACATTCATTACTTTCACATTTCAATAGAGTATCACCTTTTAGGTTTATTTTAAAATAACGCAAACGTTTCTCAATGCCAAGTTGCTGCCGACAATCCAGACAAACATCACCGACTTTTAAAGTTATTTCGTTGTCCATATTGGTAAAATCTTTCGATCACAATAAGCACGTTTAAGTTCAGTCAAATCTGTATGATGAAAATGTGATTGTTTAATGAATGATTTGTATGATTATAGTTTGGGGGGAGACTATATGTTTAAGTTTATGTAGCACACTTTAAAGCTGATGATGTTTGCCGGTTTGATTATCTTCTAGTAACTATTTTTTATTATTTTATAATATTAATAAAGTTAAATCTTGAATAACAACTAAAAAATGTGCTAACATGCACAACAAAATCTAACATAACCAATCTAATCATAATCAAAATGTTTCAAGTGTATTCCCACCAATTAGAGCTCAAATTCATGCTTTTTACAAAAATTTAATCTATTTTAATGACTTGAGGTTTCTCCTCAAATAAGTTCTCCCTTAAAAATTTAGATAACCAAAGGATATTGGTGTTTCATTTAAAAAATTAATAAAATATTTGTTAATCTATAATTGCAGCATGAAAGTAATACACAGCAAATAAATAAAAGACTGATTAACACGTGATAATGTCGTGTTGATAAGAAGAAAAACATTAACCCAGCTCTGATGTATAAGAAGCGAGACAAAATTATGTACATATTGTTATCTTAAAATATTATTACGTTTAATAACTACGTCATTTTAGAAGGCGCTATATTTATTATTTAAATTTATCGAAGAATTGAAACAAACATTCAACAATTTTAAAACAATCTTCTAATAAACTGTCGAGACTGTAGTCTATTTTATAGTCTAATCTATAGTCTAGTCTATAGTCTAATCTATAGTCTAGTCTTTAGTTTAGTTTATAGTCGAGTCTATAGTCTAGAATATAGTCTAGTCTATATTATAGTCTATAGTCTAGTCTATAGTCTAGAATATAGTCTAGTCTATATTATAGTCTATAGTCTAGTCTATAGTCTAGTCTATAGTCTAGTCTATAGTCTAGTCTATAGTCTAGTCTATAGTCTAGTCTATAGTCTAGTCTATAGTCTAGTCTATAGTCTAGTCTATAGTCTAGTCTATAGTCTAGTCTATAGTCTAGTCTATAGTCTAGTCTATAGTCTAGTCTATAGTCTAGTCTATAGTCTAGTCTATAGTCTAGTCCACAGTCTAGTCTATAGTCTAGTCTACAGTTTAGTCTATAGTCTAGTCTATAGTCTAGTCTACTGTTTAGTCTATAGTCTAGTCTATTGCCTAGAAATATGATCAAAATTCCAAAAAAAAGTGTATGTGAAAATTTTTTCCAATATTATTGGATATTTTTTAATATTGCACGGAATTACTTAAATTTTTAAAAATACTTTATAATTTGATATTTTGTACTTTAAAAATTATAGTACTAAAGCACAACAATAACACTTTCGATTGACATTTTTTTAAACAAAACCTTTAAATTATCACACAAAATACACCATGTGTCAATGAAAACAAGTTTTGTTTTTGCAAAAAGTAAATTAAAATTAAAACGCAAAAACAAAAAAACAGACATTTTTAGCAAACTTACCTGTCCAAAAGTCAAACGCAATGCATAACGGCCAACAGTAGAAGTTCTCATGTTTTATTTAATCCTTTGTTTAAATATTCTGTATGAATGAAAATCTAGAAATAACAAAAAAATAAACTATTAAATTTTGCCAAAAATAAAACTAATCAAAAACCCCCCTCAAAACAAAAAAAAATAAAAAAAGAAACAAAACAAAAGCAGACAGACGTCACTGTAGCCACACTCACACTACAGCTGGAAATATACGGTAAAACGTGTTTTGTTTTTGTATTTGTGACTTTCTTCCCATGGCAAATGAGAAAAAAAACATTTCTGCAAAATGATATTTTAGCTGTTTAGGAAAAGTTTCCTTAAATCGAATAATATATTATATACTTTAAAAAGGACCAAAAACCTTATCTCTAAGTGGCATTTAACCACTCTTTAACAAATCATTAACTTACATAACAAAGAATTTTATCGTAATTTCTAATATGAAAATTCTCATGCAGTAGAAAATTTTCTTTTTGATTTTCCAATAGAATTTTCGACTTACTTTATAAAAGTTTTTTGTTTATTTCTTAGCGGTGTTTTTATTTATTATAAGCACACAATTATTTGTTGTATTTTATTAATAATGAATTTTTTTATTATTTTTTTTTTTTTCAAATAAATATTGTACGTCTACTCTTCGACAAATCACAAAAGGAACTCAATTATTCATAAAACTCAATTCACAAAACTCTCAGAAAATCTACCATAGAAAAATTTAACATTCACAATAATCTACTTTCCAATTAGAATAATGAAAACAACTCTGTTTTTAAAACACATTGTGATTGTTAGGCGAAAATAATACCCTTTTGGACAACTGTGTCAAAAATGACAGCTCTTTTGCAACTGTGGCGACGGCCATCTTTCTTTCTTAAAATTTTGTGTCTGCACTAAAGACGTGTTTTAATACTTTTTAAGTGTTTTAACAGGTAAAAAATTATAAAAATTATTAAATAATATGTTTAATAAAACCAGAAATGTTGATAACATAATCGCCTGTAATGAATTTGTGAAAAATGCTTTTTAAATTTAATGAAAATTCGAGCAACACGTGGAGTCTCATGCAGACACACACTGAAGTGACAGTTCTCATTTCCACTTAGCTTATTGATAATATTATTTGGAGGTTATGTTGAAAGCATTAAAGTATTATTAAACCGAAAGAAAAGTTTATAAACAATTTGTGTCTTATTTTTCGTTTTACTCTTTTTTTTTATAGAAATCCAATATGTCTGGTACTACCGCCACTATCCGCACACGCAAGTTCATGACCAACCGTTTGCTTTGCAGAAAGCAAATGGTCTGCGATGTCATCCACCCCGGTTTGGCTTCCGTCAGCAAAACCGAAATCCGTGAGAAGCTCGCTGCCATGTACAAAGTTACCCCTGATGTGTGCTTCGTCTTCGGTTTCCGTACCGCTTTCGGTGGCGGCCGTTCCACTGGCTTTGCCTTGATCTACGATACCTTGGACTTTGCCAAGAAATTCGAACCCAAATACCGTTTGGTTCGTCATGGTCTTATGGAAATCAAGAAACAGACCCGCAAGCAACGTAAGGAACGTCGCAACAGAATGAAGAAGGTCCGTGGTACCGCCAAGTCCAAGATCGGTCAAGCCGCCAAGAAGTAAATGTTGTTTGCCTTTTACACATTACCAGCATCCAATTTCAAGAATATTTATGTTTTTGGAGTGATGCTCGAATCATTTCCAATGAAATGTTTACAAGTGGACACATGTTTTTTTGTATTTTAAGTAAAATAAATTGAAAAAATGTTCAAATTATTTTGAATATAAACTCATAAAACAAACTTTTTGGTGGAATTTTTTATGTTTAAATGGAATAGCCCTTCGTAATTTTACAGGGAGGTCTTAATGTCCTTATAACTGTGAGAATTATAAACGATTTTTAGGAGTTTAAATTTAGTGTTTTTATAGTAAACGAATTTATAATCGAAAACAGGAATCAGATTTGTGTAGAGAATATATATAAAAACTTTATCGAATTTTTAACTAAATGATAACTTTTATCGTTTTCAAATCAATTTTTTCAAAAAAGAAAACCATTTTGCTGAGATTAGTCTAAAATGAAATAATTTAATGATAATGCAATTATATTTTCGATAAATCGATCTTTTCACAAATTATAAAGAATAAAATTATTAGATTCGATTTTTTATTAAAATATTTCCATAAAAGTTTTGATTTTTATCAAATAGTTTTCATTTTATTGAAATGTTTTCTAAAATTTCGAATTTTATTTAAAATTTAAGGATTTTATTGAAAATAACAGAATTGTTAGAAAAATATATATTTTTTTAATCAAAAAGTAGTTTTTTCTCTCGATTTGTAAATCAATGAACTTTTTTTTACTAAAAAATCGATTTTTTTTTGTCATAAATTGTTTCTTTTATGGAAAATACAGCATTTTATATATTTATAAGTTTTAATTTTAATTAAAAAAATAGATTTTTTAACGAAAAGTCAATATAGAACTAATTTTAAATATTTTATCAAAAATTGCATACAATTTTGTTTTGAAGACACATTTTATTAATGAAAATTAATAAAATAATGAATTATTTGTATCGTAAACATGATTTGGAAGTGGAATTTTAATTACATATTAAATTTTGTATTGAAAAAAGTCTTCTAAAGTCCAATTTTACATAATTTTAGTGTTTTGCTTAGTAAATTTACTAAAATAAACATTTAAAATCGCTGTAAAATTTAATTTTAAATATCTGGTAACTCTAATTTTAAAACATGTGTTTTGACACACACTCTCTCTCTCTCAAAAAACAGCACGTTGTTTTGTTATTATTTGTTTCTTTTATTTACATTCATATTTTCTAGCAAAAAAGTCTAGGAATTTCTTAATATTTTCGCACAAAATGTTAAGAAAAGAAACGAATCCTTTTACCCAATTGGGTTTAAGACCTTGGTTAGCAAAACAATTAACTAAATTGGGTAAATAACAAATATAAATAGAAAAATTGGGATACAAATTACAAAATTTTCTTTATAGGTCTTAAACAGGCTACACCTATCCAAGAAAATTGTATACCAGCTATATTAGAGGGTAAAGATTGCATAGGAGCTGCCAAAACTGGATCGGGTAAAACATTTGCCTTTGCTTTACCCATACTGGAAAAACTAAGTGAAGAACCTACCAGTCATTTTGCTTTAGTGTTAACACCTACACATGAATTGGCCTACCAGGTAGACGGTTGATTATAAATCAATTAAATGTTTAATGTCTTTACATATGTTTTTTTTAGATCTCCGAGCAATTTTTAGTGGCTGGTCAGCCTATGGGTGTACGTGTTTGTGTAGTATCGGGTGGTACTGATCAAATAGTAGAGGCACAAAAATTAATGCAAAGACCTCATATTGTTGTGGCTATGCCGGGTCGTTTGGCAGATCATTTAACTGGCTGTGATACGTTTTCATTTGATAATTTGAAATTTTTAGTAGTGGATGAAGCTGATCGTATGTTAAATGGTGATTTTGATGAAAGTCTTAAAGTTATTGAAAGCTGTCTGCCCAAGGAAAGACAGAATCTATTCTTCTCCGCCACTATGAAGGATTTCATTAAAGAATCCAGTATTTTTCCCATAGCTAAAGATGTAAGTGTTTTTGCTTATTATAATTATGAAAGAAAATGATTACATTTATTTGCTTTTCCACTTTAGTGTTTGGAATGGTCAGAAGAGTTTCAGACCGCCACTGTGGAAACCTTGGATCAGCGATATTTGCTATGTGCCGACTATGATCGTGATATGGTTTTAATCGAAGCTTTACGCAAGTATCGAGAAGATGATGAAAATTCCAATGTTATGATTTTTACCAATACCAAAAAATACTGCCAGTTATTGTCCATGACCTTAAATAGCATTGGCATCGATAATGTGTGTCTACATGGTTTCATGCGTCAAAAGGAAAGAGTAGCGGCATTAAATCGTTTCAAATCGAAACATGTACGCACTTTAATTGCTACTGATGTGGCAGCCCGTGGCCTCGATATACCCAGTGTACAATTAGTTATCAATCATCGTTTACCAAGAACACCTAAAGAGTATATACATCGTGTTGGACGTACGGCTCGTGCTGGTCGCAAAGGTATGGCCATATCAATATTTCGTTTTCCTCGTGATCTAGAGCTATTGGGAGAAATTGAAGAGGCCATCAATACGAAATTAACCGAACATCCCATAGATCGTAAGTGTTATAATTTTTATTTAAAACTGTGAGAAAATTATTTCGGTACTTTAATTTTTAGAAAAAATGGTGGAACGTATTTTCATGCAAGTTAACGTTTCGAGACGTGAATCAGAGATACAATTGGATAATAATGACTTTGATGAACGAGCACAAAACTATAGAAGAAAACAATGGATTATTGAGGGCAAGGATCCAGATGAAATGGAAAATCTGTAAGTATTTCTTAACATATTACTTATTTTAAATATAATTTCACACTTTTACTTTATTGCATCTTACAGTTACCGTAAAAAACAAAAAGATAAATTACGAGAAATTAAACGTCAACGTAAAGAACGTTTACAAGAATTACAAAATAAAGAACCTTCTACTCTTATACAAGATGAACGCTTCAAATCGGTGGATACCCAACGTTTTGAAAAGAAAAAGAAATCTAAGAAAAACACTGCAGATGCTAAAACACCCGATCAATCCGATAAACCATCAAACTTAACACAAAAGAAAAAGAAAGTAGATAAACGTTTCCAACAAACAGCTTTACCAAATAAAAAAACTAAAAATCGATTAATAACTAAAAAAGTTGGAGCAAAGAAAACATGATAATTGTAACTATATATATTTTTTCAATTTTTTTTATTATATAATTTTAAACTTAAAATAAACTTATAGTTAGACAAAAATAATGGATTTTTGTAAAACCCAATTTCGTTTTTTTTTCTAAATTACAAATCTTTAAATACATTTATAAAAAAATATGTATATGTAAGTGAAAAAGTAAAGGGATACAATTTAAAAATGTTTTATAAGACACTTATAGTTTTATAGATATAGAAGATATAATGTGTAATTGTTTTTATAATCAGTCCAAACTTATAGCTAGCAAAGCATCTTGTGGATGGATTTCTAATAAGGCTTTAGCACCATCATTGAAGGGATAGGAAATGCTGCCATCAATAACTAAATCTATGAAAAAAATGAAAAAAAAATTATTAATTTTTTTTAAATATAAAATTTAATTTTTTAAATTTCATCAAAATTGTTATTTTTTTTAAATATAAAAATTTGAATTTTTTTTATTTTATCAAAATGGTTTAAATTTATTAGTTAGTTGGTTTGAAAGGAGGATGTATACACATCAAATCCACGGGTCTACCAGACTAGAACACTAACCACTAACCTCACAAGTAAGAGTTCTATATTCGGCTTTGGCGAATCTTATATACCTTTCACCATGCTGTGTTAAAAAACAGTCGGTATCAAAAACCCCTCTTTTACATCACTTATATGAGGCTCAACATACTTAGCTTAATGTTCCTTGGTTCATTATTATAGAAAATTCAAAAAGTACCTTTTGCCGAACGAAAAAGTTCCGAAAAATCCCCTTTGATGTATTCTCGTCTAATCCGGACTCTACATACTTAATTTCATATTTCTAGGTTCAATATTATAGAAAACTCAAAAAGTACTTTTTGTAGAACGAAAAAGTACCAAAAAGTTTCCTTTTATGTGGTCTTACCTAATTCAGACTCTACATACTTAATTTCATGTTTCTAGGTTCAATATTATAGAAAATTCAAAAAGTACCTTTTGTAGAACGAAAAAGTGCCAAAAAGTTCCCTTTTATATGTTCTCACCTAATTCAGAATATACATACTTAATTTCATGTTGCTAGGTTCAATATTAAAGAAAATTCAAAAAGTACCTTTTGCAGAACGAAAAAGTACCAAAAAGTTACCTTTTATGGATTCTCAACTAATTCAGACACTACATACTTAATTTCATATTTCTAGGTTTAAAATTGTAGAAAATTCAAAAAGTACCTTTTGTAGAACGAAAAAGTACCAAAAAGTTTCTTTTTATGGGTTCTCACCTAATTCAGACTCTACATACTTAATTTCATGTTCCTTGGTTCAATATTATAGAATTGTCAAAAAGTACCTTTTGAAAAAAAGAAAAAGTACCAAAAAGTTCCCTTTTATGAATTCTCACCTAATCCAGACTCTACATACTTAATTTCATGTTCCTAGGTTCAATATTATAGAAAATTCAAAAAGTACCTGTTGAAAAACGAAAAAGTACCAAAAAATTCCCTTTTATGTGTTCTCACCTAATTCCGAATATACATACTTAATTTCATGTTGCTAGGTTCAATATTAAAGAAAATTCAAAAAGTACCTTTTGCAGAACGAAAAAGTACCAAAAAGTTCCCTTTTATGGATTCTCAACTAATTCAGACACTACATACTTAATTTCATGTTTCTAAGTTCAATATTATAATCCGGGCCCTACATACTTAGTTTCATGTTTCTTGGTTCATTATTATAGAAAACTCAAAAAGTACTTTTTGAAAAAGGGAAAAGTACCAAAAAGTTTCCTTTTATGGATTCTCACCTAATTCACACTCTATATACATAATTTCATATTTCTAGGTTCAATATTATAGAAAATTAAAAAAGTACCTTTCGTGAAACGAAAAAGTACCAAAAAGTTCCCTTTTATGGCTTCTAACTTAAGCCAAGCTCCACAAACTTAATTTCATGTTTCTAGCTAATAACAACACATTAGTGCTGCTTTCGCTCTGCTACTCTCTGCTGTTCTCGCTCTGCCTTGTTTTTTATAAACAAGAGTACAATAACAAAATTAACCGTATGATTTACGTATTTTGTTTTTGTTTTTTTCTGCAATTTCTGTTTGAGCATGAATAAAAAATCTCAATTTTTGATGAAATTTTTAGAGGTTGTTTCGGATTTTTGGTTATATTTCCGTTATTTATGGACCGATTTTTCTGATTTTAAATATCGATCTTCCCGAAAGCATGTCTAACAGAATTTTTGAAGATTCAGATCTCGCCGATATCTGGGGTCCTCTAAAAACTGATTTAAACAAACAAACAAACAGACTGACAGACATGGTTTAATCGACTCCGCTATCTATAAGGATCCGGAATATATACACTTTATAGGATCGGAAAATTATGTTATAGAAACTACAAACGGAATGACAAACTTATACAAATTTGGTTTTGAACTGAAAATTAAACACGTTTTTTTTGAAAATTATAATTTAAACTAAAAAATCATCAAAAATAGAAAATTTATTCATTTTTGTGAAAATTTGTTAACGAAATGAAAAAATCACCAAAATTAGAAAATTTATCGATATTTTTTTATGAAAATTGTTCAGTAGGTTTTCAAAATTCTATCAATACTAAATAAATAAACATTTCTTTAATATATTTTATATTAATCTATTAATTAATGCAGAAAATATTAAGCGTAAGAAAAGCAATAATTTAAAACTATTCATTCTCAACAGTTGCCAAATTTCCAGAATACTACATTAACATTTGAATTTCAAACTAGTTGTTTAAAGCTATTGGTCTATAATTATGTTATTGTTTTATTGATAGCCAATCAAGATGTAGCTTGGAATTATAAATTTCGAGGTAAATAACTTTTCAAATATCACTGTATTATATAAACCAAAATAAATCCATTTATTATAAGACTCCGACTTGGCCAGTCGTTTAGGTCATGAACTAATTGAACCTAAGGTTTTAGATAAATTTGGTTTTTGTTATCGTTTTCTTACAATTGTCATGAATACTTTAGCAGTGTTGCCATTACTGGAAGCTAAACGTGAAAAACGTAATTTTCTTTTACCCTGTATTCTATGGAATTTTTATACCTTAATCGCTGTGGCTGAGAATATTTGTGAAATTGTTTGGTCTATCATAGAGTTGGAGGTGCCTTTTAAGGATTTTGCTACTATATCTATTGTGGGCTTATTTATGTTGGCATTTCAAACCAAATTAACCATACAAGTCGTAAGATTTTATGAATATTTAAATTATATACCAAATCATACGGAATAACTATTATTTTACTTACTCGCATCAATGCATCGAGATTTAACAAATAAATTTTTAACAAAACTTTTCGATTCAAATTCTTTGGGTGAGGGCCAAACACCAACACAAATTTGTTCTCTTATAGAATAACAGATTCTTGAATCATCTGCAGGAGAAAGGCAAAAGTTAGACAGAAGAGTTTAATAAAAAAATATATATGAAAATAACTCACCAGGTGCAAAAAGTAAATTTTGATTGTATATTTGTGCCAATTGTTCTGCACTAAGATCTTTTAATGCCTGTTTCGCGTTATCTGGTAAAATATTAAAGAGTCCCTCTACATGATGTTTGCTAATACGATTAATGCTAAAAAAAAACAAAATTAATAATTTAAAAATATTTTATAGTTTTTTTTTAATAAAAATATTTACCTCGTATGCCATGATGTGGAACCGGTACCAGTGCTTACACACAAACCTGAACATTTTGTTTTATTGACGACATCTTGATGATCGATAATTAATTGTAAATGCGAGACACGAGCCGATAATGTCTCACCAATGAATACTTCGTTTAAGGCCAAGTATGGTAGAACTCTTTGCATTTTTGCTTTATATTTTCGTGACATTTCCTTACTCAAGTATTCGGGTTCAGTCTTTTCTTGTTCCATTTTTGTGACAGTATGACGATACAAATCGGTTGACTCGGGAATTTTGCCATTACTGCCCAGCAGTGTAGTGCGTATGCGAGAACGATGCATCCATTGAAAATCACCCTTAAGAAAAGAGGAAATTAATAATTAAATATGAATTTGAAGTAAAAAAAACATATAGATAGATAAATAGATAGTTCAGTTCTACTTCAGTTCAAGTTCAGTTCTAGTTCAGTTCTAGTTCCGTTCTAGTTCAGTTCTAGTTCAGTTCTAGTTCAGTTCTAGTTCAGTTCTAGTTCAGTTCTAGTTCAGTTCTAGTTCAGTTCTAGTTCAGTTCTAGTTCAGTTCTAGTTCAGTTCTAGTTCAGTTCTAGTTCAGTTCTAGTTCAGTTCTAGTTCAGTTCTAGTTCAGTTCTAGTTCAGTTCTAGTTCAGTTCTAGTTCAGTTCTAGTTCAGTTCTAATTCAGTTTTATTCAGTCCTAATTCAGTCCTAATTCAGTCCTAATTCTGTTCTATTTCAGCTCTAGTTCAGTTTTAGCTTAGTTGAATATTAATTAAATTTTCCTAAACTTACACTTTTTATTTTGGCCACAGCATCTGCGGGATTTTCGGAATATTGTTTTGGCAGCATTAAACGGCCCTCTGATCTTTGAGGATCGGAGTTAAAGCCCACTATAGGGGTTTTCTGTTGAGACTGTGCAAACAATGGACTGGCGCGACCAGCCGCCAATAGAAATGTGCCATCACCACCTATGGGTACAATAACATCAGCCCAACGCATAACATCCTTGCTTAGGGAGCTTCTAAATTCGACTCTGATTAGATTAAAGGCATTAAATTTAGCAACACACGCATGTCACACGGTTGTATGTAGGTGGATAGTAATGATTTGTTTTTTTATTTACACAGTAGTTAAAACAACATTAAAATGAGAAACGAAACAAAATGTGAACCAATTTAAACGAATATTTTAAAGAAATTTTAAATGAAACAATTAACATATGGTAATAAAAATTTGCCTGCGTGCAAAAAAATCCAACTCACCGATTTGCTAATTTAACCTCACAGCCCACATCTTGAAAACTACGCACAATTTTACGTTCAAAATCTTTGTGAAGATTATGCAAATACATTAATGTTTCAAAATCTGTACCACGATTTCGTATTTTCTTTTCCAGCTGTTCCTTACTGAGATGAGGATGTCGTAATTGTTCGAATTCATAGCGTGATAGTTTCGATATTAATAAAGCTCTTTGTAATTTAAAATTAGCAGGATCAACGGGCACTGGTCTAGAACTGGATTTTCGTAGACAAACAAATTCTAAAAAGAATAAAAGATAAAAAAATGGGTTAATTTAATTTAACTTAATTTAAATACAATGAAATTTTTATTGTATTTTATTCTTTTAAACTGAAGCATTTTTAGAGTCTCGTGAAAAGTATCAGCACACAAATTGTTTACATTATTATGGATGATCATCATCATACCCCTCAGAATGGTGATAAGGATTTAAGTTTATCATTCTGTTTGTTTTCTTGCTACAATATTTATTTGATACTATATATGTATGTAGCTATTGCGGTAAATTTTCTAAGTCTTCTATATATATTTGTTAACATTTAAAAAAAGTTTTTTTTAATATTTTCTTAAAATTAAAATTTAAATTAAGTCAAGATTGTTTTGCGTTTAAATACGCAATTATATAAAGTTGATAGATTTAATAATTTTTGGAAATTACATTAAAAGATTTTAAAAGAAAAAATATAAATATAATGATTTTTGCTTATGATTTACCTACAAAACACAAAATATGTACCCAACTTTATTCATTACATGATCTAAAGAGTGTCAAAGTTTCGAACATAGCGTTCGTTTTTTATAACATACATATTTAGAATTTTGTTATCAAACGCATTTTTTGCATTTAAGTCGCAATAATTCTCAATGGTATTGTTCTATTAATAGATTTTAAAAGGCAAGTACATATTATAACATTTAATTGGTAAAGATAAAAAGCGAAAGTAGAATTCTACGCATTTTTCGCTCTACGTACATACACATGTGTATATGTAATTATATTTTAGTAAACTGACATACAGTGCAAATGTACTATATATGTATGTATATAGAAAGCACTTTTAAAACGTGAAGTTTCTAGCATAAATAGATAGATAGATAGATAGATAGATAGATAGATAGATAGATAGATAGATAGATAGATAGATAGATAGATAGATAGATAGATAGATAGATAGATAGATAGATAGATAGATAGATAGATAGATAGATAGATAGATAGATAGATAGATAGATAGATAGATAGATAGATAGATAGATAGATAGATAGATAGATAGATAGATAGATAGATAGATAGATAGATAGATAGATAGATAGATAGATAGATAGATAGACAGCTACAGTTGAGTTTTAGTTCAGTTCCAGTTCTATTGGAGTTTAGTTCACTGTTCTAAAAGAATAATTTTAAAAATAATTCAGTTTAAAAAAATAAAAAATTAATTATTTCTAAATTCCTATCTTTCCTTTCACTTAAGGGAGGCCAGGCAATGTTTACTTTAAAGTTGTTTTTATTTTGAAAATATATGAAATATTAGGTATGTACTTTAAATGAAATTTTTGCTGATAGTAAAAACTTAAATTGATTAAAAGCCGTGACGTATGTACATAAATAAAATTTTATATAATATTTTGCCAAATTTATTAAATAGTTAAATATACATAAATTAAAATGAAGGCGTGCTTGTAATTTATGCGTGTGTTCCTATGTACAACTGTAAATAATAAAAAAAAACGCGTCACATTATCTATGGGTATATATTTATATTACCTGATACTATGTTTAAAAGTAAAAAAAATAAACGAAAAAAAGGAATGATAATTGTGCTAGAGAATCATAAAAAATTTAATAAAGAATATTTTTTAAGCGTTATTATTTATAAAAATATATATATTTTTTTAATTTAAAATTTACCGCCAATTTACAAAATGTATTAATTATAGGACTATATAGGTATATTTGAAAAGTCAAATTAAATATTTTTATATATAATTTCGAATATTGTTTTTAACTTAGTTTTTTAAATACGATCGTAAAATGTATGAATGTTCCAATTTGTTTTTTTAATTATTTAAAATGACTGTTATTTCTTTAATAATTAGGTATAATAATATAAACGTATGATTCCTGACAGTGATTATTATGAGATAGTAATTGCAAAAATATTATTAGGTAGGTATACACACATGTACGAATAGTAGTTTCTATGTGAGTGGGAATGAATGAAACTGATAAGGTTTATTAAAAAAAACAACACCATATACAAAATATATGTATATTTAAATGTAAAAATATTAACGTAAGTGGCAAAATAATAAAAAAAAAATAATGATAAAATTAAAAACTTACCTTTGGCAAAGTTTTTCAGCAAGGGCTTTGTTTTAAACATATTGTTTGTTTATTTTTTAATTTCACTATTAGGAGCCGTATTATTTAAATTTAAGCATTTGTAATATTCACAATTATGAACTTTGTACCTACTTTTTATTAAAAAAATACAAAATTTATGTTTTTATTCACTTGTATTTGTTATATTACACTTTTAAAGAAACCTTAGTAAGTGCCCATTTTTTTCTTGTAATTATAATTATTCTTTTTGTTTATTGCACTATTTTTTTTAAATTTGAGTCACATCAAGGCCACTTTACCGGCAAACATTAACTATAATATAACTTTTTTATATTTTGCAAATGTTATTTACAATATTTTTGTATTATTGCTAAATCACCGATGATGTGTTTTATTCCGAAAGAAGCTGACTATCAACACCTCCAAAATTGTACTGTTTTCTTAAATGTTTGTCTGGTATTTCCAAGTGCTTTTTGCTATAATGGGAATTTTTTATTATCATGGTAATATTTGTAGATACTTTTTCTGTTGCTTAATTTTGTTGGTTGGTTTTCTTATCAGTAAATATTTTTCGTATTCTTTCTTTTTAAATTTCACTGTTTATTTTAATTTCTTTCACTTTGTGTACTGCATAGAGAAGAGTTCAGCGTCAAACTAATTGCCCTGATAACGGCGTTTTTATTTGTGAATTATATCAGCGGAACTTTAAACGATTTTAACATATGGAAAAATTCACAAGTGCACATGATTATTTTCTTTCTTAATTATTTAAAGTTTGAACTGCAAAATTTCCTTGTAGCTATTGCAAACAGAATAATAAGGAATGTGCTAGAAACAACCGACTAAGTTTGACAACAAAACCATATGTACATATGTGAGTTTTTTTCTTAAATGCAAGTGCTCTCAAAACAAACTATTCGTTGATCCGAATGATAATGTTAGATAACATGAGAATGCAATTTTAACATTAACGGTTGTTTTGTTTAAATCGGTTACACTATTTTATATTGTTTCGGTATAAGTATTTTAGTTGTAAAGTTAGTAGAGTATATTTTACCGGTAACGCTATTCAAAATTATATAAATGAGCAAATAAATTATTTTTTAGTAGTTTAATTCACAAATATATATTACAAAATTTGCTAGATTAACTAAAAATATGTCACCACTGTCGACTTATTTACAAAAAATGCATCAAGGCGAATTCACATATGGTGGTGAAAGTTCCGCAACAACAACATTTTCCTTTTATTTTGTTTTTGTCAAGATGAATTCACATAAGGTGGTAGTGGTGGTTTCCCAACATTAGAAATGTATTTTTATTTTTGCTTTTGGTATGCACTTATGTCAAAAACAATAATTGCGGCGAATTCATTTAATGAAAAATGTTTGTTAAATTTTTATATTTTATTTTCACCCGTCCGGCTGTAGCTTCTATGTACGCTTTGGCTAAATTTCGAATATTACTCTGTTGGAGTAGAAGTTTTTACTTGTAACGAAGATACTTTTATTTGGCATATATTTTTTCATCAACTTTTACTTTTTGAAGTATTTTTTTAATAAAAAATAATAATTTTACCTTAGTTCAGTTTTACAAATTAATCTGCCGGAATAGAATTTTTTTATTTATAACAATTTATTTTCATATTAATTTTTTATAAAATATAAAAATTTAATAAAAAAATTTTAATTAACGGAAATTGCCGCGTACCAAAAGCAAAAACAAAATACATGGAAAGCTTTGTTGTTGCCGAACTACAACGACCTTATGTAAATTCGCCTTAGCCAGCACCTTTTGTAAAATCGCCTGACATCAGTGTGCTCTAATAGCAAAAAAAATAAAACTTTAAAAGTGTCACCTTTTGTGGATTCGCCTTGTTTACAGCTGTATAGGAAGAGGTGAATATAATAGTTTTTGAGATGAGTTTTGTTATTAAAACATATTTGTTTTAAAATTTATTTTATTTAGAGGAAATAATTCCCTATTTACATCTGGTCAAAGTGTTATTTCTGATAAGAGCAACAAAATATTATAAATGTGGCAAAAACATTCAACTAATAACAAGACTTGAAAACACAAATGAAAGTGCATGACAAAAAAACCTACCATTTGACGCCACAAACAAAAGCTTGCAAAAAAAAAAAAACTTTAAAATTCCATAAGATTAAACAGCTCTTAATTTTTATTAATTTTAATAAAGTAATTAAAATTATAATGAACATTTAGCAACAAACTTGGTTTATTAGTACAAATTTGCGTTAAATTTTTGTATTTTTTAAAATATGCTATTTTGTTTGCATCGATTGCCCTGCTAGCCAGCTTTAAAAGAACAATTAGGTATAAATTTCGACACATCCTGGAACTGTCACTGCCCTTCTAAAGGTAGGCTATTAAAAAAACAATTTTCGGCTTTTATTAATATTTCCAATTGTTTACTTCCCTCTAACCGCGCCAAAAATTGTAAGACTTACCGGTGACGGTGTGTGTGTGTGTGGCAGACATTTTCATAGAAATGTACTTAACCAAAGTTTTATATTTAGTTTTATAAGTATAATGACTCTTAGTTTAAAAATTAGGAATAAAAGAAATTTACCTAATTTAGTTATGTCCGTATTACTACAATAATTTGCACATATGTTTCTACATATATTCTAATAGGAAAAATTGTACTAAAATTATGATCGATCAATAATTATCCATAGTTCTCATTTCCTGAAATTAATCCGAATATAATTCATAGACATATTACAAAATTGCGTCTAACTTTGGCTCGATTATGTTTTCGCCGGATCAGCTCATAATTGGTCGTAGCTTTCATATAAAGTCGTCGTATAAACTTGGATTTTTAGTAAAAATAATCAACTAAAATCCATCAATATAATCCGTTGAATCATTTTTGATAAATAAAATTTACCTATAATGCTTAGTATTACTCATGACTAAATATTTTACTGTCTTTACTATATCCTTTATCACATTCTACTTTGTTTATATTTTGTACTATTTACTGTTCTATACGTACGTACTTACATACATTTCTATTTTGATTTTCGTCTTTCAGATGCTGTATTTATATCCTGTGTACTCTGTGTCTGTGTATTATTGTTGTTGTCTGTCTAGTGAGTGATGCTGCTAACGCGCAGACACAATTTAACTAACTAGAATTTAGAACACGAGTACTGAATGCTATATAGCCACTATACAGCCACCCAAACAAACAGCCCTCTCACAGACTCATCCTTTGCCAATGTACTTTATACGTAAACTTAATTGTTAGATCTAAAAGAGCAAAAGGACTCTCGCTAAATTATAGAAATATATACAAGAAACAGGTTTATAGATGCTTTCAACAAAACTCCAAGGATTAGTAAGAAAAAACTATTGCTTCCACAAAGATCTAAATTTTCTATACAGGCAGGATAATTGCCATATATTAAAAGAAAGCTGAAAGAAAGAAAAGAAAAAAACTAAAAGGAACTAAGTATTATAATTGTATAAAATATTATACTATAGTAACAA
Source organism: Lucilia cuprina (assembly GCF_022045245.1). Taxonomy (NCBI): domain Eukaryota; kingdom Metazoa; phylum Arthropoda; class Insecta; order Diptera; family Calliphoridae; genus Lucilia; species Lucilia cuprina. The sequence goes on from NC_060954.1 coordinate 52,511,423, forward strand.
TGGCGGAAAATAACAATGAAAATAATACTAATCCTAATCCTAACCCCAATCCTAATAATACAACTGCTGCTAGTTTACAGTGTGACAGTAAGTTTCCAATTGGTTTTGTAAGTTTTAATTTAAAAAAATAAGTTAATATTAATGTAGTTAAATCCTATATAGTGTTTACCGTATGTATATGTGTGTGTTTGTGTTTTAATGTATACATAACTTTTATAAATAGTGTTTTTAATTGATTACAATAACTTTTTGATTATTGGTTTTATGTGATTATAAGTTTTAAGATGTTAAGCATATATGTGCATATACCTTTTTATATACAAAAGTTTTTATATATGTATAAAAACAAACTATATTCTAGTTTGCTTTTCTGTATGTGTGTTTCATATAGATTTAGTAGGGGTCACTTATAATGGATGCTAAATTTTATATACAGAATGAATTTCAGAGTTAGTATATAACATAGATGTGTTTTTATGTATGTATGTGCGTCTATATGTAGCCACTAACATGTGCGAATTATTTTGCTTAGTTTAAGATGACGTACATGCATACATACATATTTACTTTGTCATTATCCTTGTTTGAGGTGAACAGTTGTTTTCTATGGTGTGTTTTTTAACATAAATAGTTGAGTATTATGTTAAGGAAGAAATTCAACAGAATAAAACAAATGTTAAATAGCAGACATGGAAATGATATTTCTAATTAGCAGTCTTTTTCGAACAAAAGTTATTTTTAAGAATTAAATTTAGTAAATTACTGGCCTATTGACGGGCAACTTCTCTATTGACTAGCTCACCGGTTCAATTGAATATTTTAAAGACTAGTTTACAAACTAGTCCATAGACTAATCTAGAAACGAGTCTAGATACTAGGAGATTATTCCACACACTAGTCTATTGAATAGCCCATACATAGTTGGTTCTATTAACTAGAGTTCTAGACAAGTCTATTGACTAGTCCTGAGATTAGATTGAACTACTGTCTAGTTCAGAGACTAGTCTTTTGACTGCTTCAGAGATTAGTCAAAAGACTATACTATTGACTAGTACAGAGATCACCCCACAAAGTAGTCTCTGGACTAGTGAATAAATTACTTTGTGGACTGATCTCCATTGGCTGGTTCAGCGACTAGTGCACGTACTAGTCTATTGAATACCGTCCTTTTACAAGTCTATTGACAAGCCCTGTGACTAGTCTGTTGACTACATCATAGACTTGTCTTTTGACTAGAATTCTAGACATGTTTATTGACTAGACTGAACTATTGCACAGTTCAGAGACTAGTCTTTTGACTGGTTCAGAGATTAGTTAATAGACTAGACTATTGACTACCTCAAACACAAGACTTGTTCTGAACCAACCACAAAGTAGTCTATTGACTAGTCCAGACACTACTCTATTGACTGGTTCAGAGACTATACCACATACTAATTTATTGAATACAAGTCTATTGAAAATCCCTGTGGCTAGTTTTTTGACTAGTACAGAGAATAGTCTTTTGAGTAGTACAGAGACTAATCTTTTGACTAGTACAGAGACTAGTCTTTTGACTTGTACAGACACTAGTTTTTTGACTAGTACAGAGACTAGTCTATTGGCTAGACCCGAAATTACTCTATTCATTAACTCAGAGACTAGTCTAGAGATTGTCTGTTGATAGACACTAGTATACTAACTTCTCACAAAGATTAGTTTATTAATGTAATAATTTTATGAATTTAAAAGTATTTTAAAGTATTTAGTAATCGTATAGCTTTAATGGCATAGTACAGTACCTCTCAACAATTCCCATGTTTTACCGACATTTTCCTTTAGGTTTCTATCAAATAAGTGATGATGACTTAGATGATTGTGAAGATTTACCCGATGATTGCCTAATCGATACAACAGATGGTGCCAATGCATCATCATCATCTAATGCAGCTAACAATAATGGACATCCACGAGGTCCCTACGAACGAGCATGGACAACTGAAGCCACCAGAGCTTTAATACACATACGTGGACCTATGGAACACCTTTTTACAGAAGGACGACAAAAACGCACAGCCCTATGGTTGCATTGTACACGACAATTGCAAAAAATGGGTTTTCGTTATAGTGCGGCCAAGGTACAAAAGAAATGGCACAATATTTTAATAACCTACAATAAGAATTTGTGTAAAAAATACACTTCCGGCTATGTGCATTGGGAATTTTTCGAAGAAATGTTCAAATATCTACAGGGTAAAAGGGCACATTTTGATTTCCCTCCAATTAAGAAGCAGCCACCACCAATGCAAATTAAATCATCGCCTACAGACAATTTTAATTTACATTATTTAAATGCCAAACAGGAAGAAGTTGTACCGCATCCGGTGGAATTGGATTCAAAATCAAATGATGATTTTGATGAGGAAGACAGTACCACTATGTCGGATATTAAAAAACCTAAATTAGAATTCAATGAGGATAATCATTATGAATATCCTTTGGAAATTATTGATTCCAATAATTACACACAACCGAATTCCAAAATGGAAGAGATAGAGAATGAATTTTTAAAAAATTTTGGCAAAGACCAACATATGCCCATGCATGTCGGTAATAATAGTAATAACAATAATGGCTGGTGGCAGGAATATTTCGAACGTAAATTACAAGTGGAACGTGATAAGATTGAACTCCAAAAGGAAATGCATCGCGAGCTAATGCAATTTAATAAAATGTCTTTGTTGCAACAGGAAAAAATTGAACGCGTAAAAATCGAAGCTATTAATAGTTTGACGAGTACTTTACAAAAATTAGTAGAAGTTAAATATAATAAACAGAATTAATACTTAATAATAGTAATAAAAAAATTATATTATAATTTTAAATACATTGAATATATATATTTTTTAATTAATTTCACATTTTTTTTAATTATACCAAACAATTTCCATTATAGTAGCAATACTTTCAGATGGATCATTAACAAAGCTATAACTAAAAATCCACAAATCTGTAGAAAATATTAAACTTTCACCCTCTCTAAGATGAACATTGATTACCGGACACTTCAAGCAGGGTTCCTTAGCCTGCAAACTCAAGTCCAAATCACCCCACAACTGCTGTACTATTATAAGGCCTTGTAAATAAATTTGCTGTTGTTGATTATTTCTATAATTATGTGACATTAAAATCCAACTGGAATAGTAGGGTTCCAAATGTACTGGATAATAATAGGGTCTTTTGATAAAATTCCTCGCTGATTTGACGGCTTTAAATTGACAATTTCTTAGTTGTAAAAACCATTTGTCGGTGGAGTGATTTAAATTCCAAGCCTTCTTAAGTGCAATTTCGATATCAAAGAATTTGTTTAGCATAAGATTCGTGGCAACATCACAGGGAGTACTTCTTAAGAAGTCAAAAGATTTATTAAATATTAAATGATAGATATCTGTTGGTGACATTGGTTGGTGAGAGTCCGTGACAATAACAGGATACGATCTTTCTAAATAACTGGATTCGAGAAATGCAAAAGATGTGTTGGCTAGAGAGGGTATGTAATCTGTAAGTAAATAATAAAACTTAATTTTAGACTAGAATATAGACTAAACTGTAGATTAGACTACATACTAAAATATAGAAAAGACTCTAAACAAGACTGGAATATAGATCAGAATTTAGTCTAGACTTTATACTAAACTATAGATTAGATTATAGTCTAGACTATATACTAAACTATAGATTAGGTTATAGACTAGACTATAGACTAGAATATAGGCTAGACTATAGACTAGACTATAGACTATACTATAGACTAGATTATAGACTAGACTATAGAGTAGACTATTGACTAGACTATAGACTAGACTATAGACTAGACTATAGACAAGACTATAAACTAGACTATAGACTAGACTATACACTAGACTATAGACTAGACTATAGACTAGACTATAGACTAGACTATAGACTAGACTATAGACTAGACTATAGACTAGACTATAGATTAGACTATAGACTAGAATATGGACTAGACTATAGACTAGACTATAGACTACTTAGACTGTAGACTAGATTAAACTATAGACTAGACTATAGACTAGACTACAGACTAGACTATAGACTAGGCTATAGACTAGACTATGGACTAGACTATATACTAGTCAATAGACTAGACTATAGACTCGACTATAGACTAGGTTAACATTTTTCTTAAAATAAACTTTTTTTTTTTTGAATAACACATACTCACCAATTATCTCACATAGCAAACAATTTTCCTTTTCGGTTTCATAACGTCCCAATCTAGAGACCACAACATCAGTTTTCTTCACCTCCAACGATCTATCAATCAAACACTTAGCATTATACAATTCCGGCCAATTCCAATAGGGTAAAAATTGTATTAGAATAAGTCTGGTCACAGCACTGAGAAACCAACTAAAGCCATCGCAAAAAACAATCATAGCGTACAGCAATGTCAAACATAAACAAATTAAAGCAAATTTTTTCAATTTTTCCAAACGATAATAATCCTTTAAAGGTTTGCAAATGCTGTTAATATCATTTAAGGAAAATCCCTGCTTTTTTAAAGAGTTAAAGAAAATTTCAAAATCTTTTTCTAATGTTTGCGACATATTTGCGACAAATAAACGTAACGTTTTTGAGGTTCTTCGATGAATGATTTAAAAATTATGAAGTTGAATGGTTTAAAGAAGATGGGACTTTTTTTTAAAGAGCATGCGCTTTTAAGACATGACTGTTTTAAAAATTGA